>NW_008795923.1:3573225-3589609 GCF_000699145.1 Aptenodytes forsteri
TGTGCATCACTTGCTTTGTGTATTATTATTATTATTATCATATTATTATTATTATTATTATCATTTTATTTCAATTATTAAACTGTTTTTATCTCAACCCATGACTTTTTCTCACTTGTGCTCTTCCAGTTCTCTCCCCCATCCTACCGGGGGCGGGGGAGAGTGAGCGAGTGGCTGCGTGGTGCTTAGTTGCCGACTGAGATTAAACCACGACAAATTATAAAGACATTTAGTAGCAGATAACAGATATGTGTAAAGATTGATGTGAATGATGCATTTATTTATGGGACGGTTACTGTAACCCCCAACTGGTGGGTAGGATGCAAAGGGTAAGATGCCCTCTTAATCATAGGATCATAGAATCATAGAATCATAGAATAGTTTGGGTTGGAGGGGACCTCTAAATTTCATCTAGTCCAACCCCCCTGCCATGGGCAGGGACATCTTCAACTAGATCAGGTTGCTCAGAGCCCCGTCCAACCTGACCTTGAATGTTTCCAGGGATGGGGCATCCACCACCTGAGTTTAATCTCATAAACTTCAGAGTCATTAAGGTAATAACTGTATTTATGTCTTCAAAGCACTTTGTAAACATTAACTAATGAATCTTCACTACAAATCTGTGAGGAAGACATTTTATAGATGGGGATACGCGCAAAGAGATGCAATCATTTATCCAAGGTCACGGGCACAGTCAACATTGACAGAGATTGGCACACAGCGTTCATTAGACCACATTCACATTGGGAACAGTGTCTTAAATATTTAATTAAAAAATACATTGCACACCCTCCTCATCCAAAGCAGAACAATATTGCAGCTGCAACAAATGTCTTGTCCAGAAACAAAATGACCTTGTGCAGGGTCATCTCCTCTACCTCTTGTCAAATATGCCGCTCTGTCTGCTTGGTTTATTCCCATAGTATCTAATATAAAGAGACATTATAGTACAGTGCAATTACCTACACATTTTTCCAAAACTTGACTTATTTTTATGAGTCCTTTATACACAAAATAAGAGGATTGCTTGAAAAAACTGCTTTCACAGATCTGGCTAGTTTCTCAGGTGCCATAGCTAACTGTCCTAATGTAGTTCTAGCTGAAGGAGTTGGTAAAAACATTAAAATTATATGCCTGCTCTTTGAATTCACAGTTGGAACCAGCTCCATGTTTACAGGGTGATAAATTCACTGGGCCAAATTCACAGCAGGGCCTGATACCAAGGACAAACGCAACTGCACCAGCCGAAGAGATGAGTGCTCTTAGCTTGCTGCAAACTGCTCATCACCACTCTCCCCTGCTCCTCAGGAGAGCATCTCCTTAGCCTGTTAGTCTAAACAGCTCCATTCGTAGGTATTGGTTAACTCAGCTCACGTGGACTGAACCAATGAAGGGAGTTTCATGAGTAGCCCTACTAGCAGATCTGAGCAAACAGGAGCTTTTGGCAGCCCAGCAGAAAAAAAAGGAGCAGACAATGCCCTCTTCCACTGTTGTATCTGTTTGCAATGCATGTTTTCTTGCACATTGGGACAACACATCAATGTCATTTACAACTTCAGTCATCAGGTACAAGGGATGTTTCAGTCCCACTCCTATTTCCACTCCATCATAGCATCAGTTCCATTGCGCCTATAATCCTGTAATCCTTCTACAAAAAGGCCAGATGATGAGGAGAAAGCAAGAAACATTACACAGGGTGGTGTGTCAGAGTACCTCAGTCATGGCAGTCACTCCCAGCATCAAAATATTTCGTCTTAAAGGTAGGTACAGCCCATTGGCACATTTTACTACAGCTTCAGCTCCTTGATGATCAGAGCTTGGGAAGAAGATGAAGGCCATCTAGGATGACATATGGGAGTTTAACCTGCACCTCTTCTGTGTTCTGCATACTTACAGCACTGCCTGGCTTTTAATTTCCCTTGTTCAGGATCTCCATCTCAATATTGTCTTTGAAATCTGTCACTGATATACGTATCTCATTGCATCCTTGCATTGTTAATTCATTCACCTCTGAAGGAAAAGAAGGAGAATGTCCATCTTATTTTTATGTCATAATTTCATTTTTTTAAAATTTTCCTTTCCTGTCTATAGTGGAAACTGGTTTTGTTTCATTGATTTTCTTATCTTGCTTTTGCTGCATGCTAGACTGTAACCTGTTTTCTTCCAACTGTAGTTGAGGTAGATAGACCCTCAAAGGGACAAATGAGGTTGAACATTGGCAAAATAGTATAGGGATAACTCTGAAACAAAAGAGACGTCTATATGCCTACCTGCAACATCTGTAAGCCATAAGGTATTTATAAGTCTTCCTTCTTTTCCCTTCCCAAACTATGTTCTAACCTGTTCACTTTCTGGTGTTTGTTGAACTATAGCAGAAATAAAACTGGAGATTTATGCCAAAAAAATGCATTTTTGTTTCATGCAAGAAGAATTTTGTGCCTTTTTATAGTAAAGCAACATTAGCTCATTTCTTACTGGAATAGACATCCTTTCTTTCCATTAAATTCTGCATGTTCTGCCTCAGGTGTATGATTAATAAAGGGACAAAGTTGGATGAGTTTATTTATCCAAATAATCCTATTAAGAACAGTGGGGAGTCCAAAGGCTGGTAAGGAAAATAACCCACTTGTTGAAATGTTTGGACCAGGTAAGAGAAAATGAGTCCCATCTGGTTTTTCTCTATTCTTAAGGCAGACTGGATAGCTATGCAGGAAAATACATTTCTGGTGTATTTTAAAATCATCATAGTAAAGTAAGAGGCCATTTTCAGACAGTAGAAAAAAAGATTTCTGGAAATGAATACTATGCCAGATGCCTAGTTTTTAACAGTAGGGCATGGAGATTCAGTTTTACAGAACCATTACTGAGCGGTAGGTGTGCTACACTTGAAAAAATTGAGTTCTCTTTTTCTGTGCAGTTTTTAAGCACCTCTGTTATTATAGATACGGGCACAGTAGCAGATTGTGTCTCCTAAATATGTTTAATTATATTTAATAGTGTTTCATCTCAGACATTACAAGCTGGGAATGAAGGGAATGCCTGGGAATGAAGAGAGCTGCCAGGCTTGGAGAAGAGAGAGCGATGGGGAGCCGAGGAACGTTTGTAATTCGGGAATTACTTCAGAACTGGATCAGTCACTGCTCGGTCTAATTGATTTATTTATTTTTTGTCCAGTTTCTGACCAATTCCATAAAATAGAATATTATTTCCTATATATGCATTTCTACTATGAAAAAAAAAATTGGGAAAATGCCAGAAGAAGAAGAAAATAATTGCCAAGCCACCCATCCGAACAACTGAAGCATTACAGATCCTATTACAGTTTATAGCAATTGGGATTAGAAATGCCACAGAATACCCTCCTGCCATCCTTTTACAGACAAATCTTCAGGGCTCTTCCAAAGCAGTGACCGCCAGATTAGGCCCGTAGCACTGATTTCCAAGGAGACATTTGTTAAGACCCTGTCTTGACAGGGGGGATCCAAAGTCCCTACCACTTTGAAAAGGCCCTTCAGCACTGTAAGCATTTTGGATCAACATCATCGTCTAATGGATAAGGAGGGCAGGAGAACCTGTTTCTTTTTAAATGTTGGTTTACTGCAGATTAAAGCCCCATAAGTTTCCAAACCATTTTCCAGAACCAGCACGAGCGGCCAGCATCCAAACGGTAGCTTTGTGTTACATCTTTCTGGCTTCTCTCTCTTTTGAAGTTGATATCCTCTCAGCTATTCATCTGTTCCACCTTTCTGACAGCTATAAACTACCTGTGTACCTTCTCTCATAAAATGTGACCCACTAATACTGTTGGCAGGTAACAGCAAGGGAGAAGGGCTGCAGGGCACTTGCTCCCCGCTGTCCCACAGACTCCCCGGCTGTGCCAACATCTCCTTGGGGATTGGAGCGGCTGGGGATGCACAGAGGTCCTGGACCCCATTGTTCGTGCCGCATGATGTGTGGTAGTGCTGCACGATGTGTGGGCATCCCACAGAGTGTGGGTGGCACGCTGATGCCTTCCACGTCCTGCCAAGTCCCCTGGAAATGGCCTGCACCTGGTCAGGCTGGGCACACTTTCCAGTCTCACCAGACACAGACCTGATCTCCAGGCAGGCTGCTGGCCATTGCTCAGACTCGGTGACAGTGCAGCTATGGCCCCTCCAATTAATTTTCTTTGTCATCTCATGCACAGCAAGCAAAAAGTAAAACAAATGTAAAAGCCCAGCCCTGAAATACTCCTGAGTACCAGGACATTAGCACACTACTCACTTTATATAAAACCTTCACGTGGCTTGCAATAAATTCCCACAAACCAGCACAGAGCAAAAACTCCTCACCACCCCTGCTCACCTGCACAGATGTTTCCTTCCTGCACACAGGCACATGGGTGTCCTTGGGAAGTGAAACCATGCTCTGTTCTTCTTTGGGGAAACAAGATAGCTATCTATTTATGAAAAAGGAAAAATACACTTCAAAGTCACATGGAAACACTTGACTACACAGTCACTGTTGTTGCTGTAATCCTACCAGGCAAGGTCCCCTGTGCTAGCCTGGGCTGGATCAGCCCCGCTCTGGCTGCTGGAGGCTGTACAGCTGCTCCAGGTTTCTTGTGTTGTAGGGCTGAAAGGTCAGATGCTGCAGCGGGCAGCAGTTACAGCCTTCCCCATCACTCCACAGCCTGGCTGGCTAGCTGCACGGCTTGAGAGCACATGCCTTGCAGAAGAGCTCTTCTGAGTACCTCAACCGTTAACTATCTCTGTACAACTTATTTCTGTCTAGATGAATTAATAATTTATATTTTTTAATATAATTTACATCCTCCAGATGATTTCCAGTGAGACGGAGACCACTCTGTCTGTGGCCAGGTTTACACAGCAAACCGAGTCATCCCTGATTAATCGGATGCCTTGAGCCCCTAGGGGGTTTGGATCCCTCAGGAACATGTGGAAAGTTTCAGTAGTGTTACACTTCATAAAATGAGGTAAACACAGTCTACTGAAAGGCAAAAAATGAGTTAATTCAATTAAGCGCTTGGGATTTTCCACTTTTTCAAAATTTGCCTTTTTGTTTACACAAATGGATGACATGTCTAATAGATGCACAATGAAAGGAAGAAGGATTTCCTACGCTTAGATATACTTTTATATAGACATGCAGTGTACACTTTGAAACAAGGAAAGAAGGAAACTAACACTCAGCATGTGGTCGCAACTTCAAACAAGTGGGTAGCTGTATGAAACAAAAGCTACATGTGTATTTTGACATCTGAACAGGAAAGCCAGCATCTTTTATGGGTACCAACATCTTTATTTCATAGGAACAACTCTTGAGGCTTGGGATGTGTTTTCCAGGCTCACAGCAGGAAAGAGGATTTCCAGGACGCAGACAACCTTTAACGCCTCAGGAGTCACAGCACGGTCCAGCCCTGGCCTAGCGAAGGTGGACAATAGAGAAAGATGGGCATTTTCTGATGGTACCTGAGGCAAGCTAAAAAAAACCAACTGCCACCTGGAATCAGCTCTATTGACTGGGCTTTTTGGCACCTCTTTTAAGAGCCTGAAGACAAGAGGTAGGAATCCAGGCCACAGTTTTAAAAAAACCTTTCCTGATGTCAGAGCTAAAGCTTGTCTTTGCAGTGTCAGTTTCTGTTTCCATCCATACACTGGCAATAGATACTTTTCTTAAAGTATGGCAGAACTAGCGTGTCCAGAAAAAATCCTGGTGAGCATGGTAAATGGAAGGGGCGACGTCGCTGCATGCCTTGGAATGGGAGAAGGCAGAAGAAAAGGCAGTGTCATCTTTCAGAAGAAGTGTTTGGAGATGGCTTACCTGCTGCTGAGAAAGAACATGATTGAATCAGACCTTCTCAAACACAGGGGCTGAGGCCCAAGAGGATTCCAGATGAGCCCCTGGTAAGGAAACATTTAAGAGGAGGCAATCCGCTATCCTCAACACAGTTAACATGCAGCAGCACCTGCATACAGAATGATGCACTGAAGGATGTTACCCTGATTATCTCATACCCCTTCTGGAAGAGCTCAGCTGACAGGAGGCACAGGCTCAGGGAATAGCCCATCAGCTCATGCTTGTACGCCTCTCTAGTGGGATTGGATCGTCCAGGGGGACTGGAGGAAGGCACAAGTAAAAGAGAGAGGTGGGGAGACAAGAAGACCGATGAAGTGTTATCAGATCTCTGTGGCAGGTCTTCTTCCACCTAGATTTATGTTTCAGAGTTTCAAACAGCTAGCAACGGAGTCAGAGTTGTTGTATGTGGTTGTACAAAGAAGCTCATGGAAATCTTGGAAGTCTGTCCCCTCAATATGTGCAGACCAGCGCAACAAACCATACTGCTCTCACAGCAGGTCTGATGCCTCCAAGAAAGAAAGAGAAGGAAGAAAATGGAGGGAGGACAGCTGCAGCATGTTGGCAGTATTTAGCTGTTGTGCTGCCTCACTTGTGGAACTGTTTTTCAAGTTCAGTCCTTACCCTTAGCTTATGTCCTGTCTGTCTGTCCACAGCAGAGTCGCTGAGGTTAACGACTCTTTTGTTTCCTCTGTAGTATCCGCTAGACTGTCTGGGTAGTGCGTATCAGCAATGTGTCAGCCGCGGGCTGACTCACCACACCGAAGCATTCAGCCAACAGAATTGACCACAACTTGTAAGCTTTACATAGACAAAATATCTAGATCCTGACTTTCAAGCTGATAAACAAAAAGAAAGGTCTGGGGTGCCTACATTAGTCACCCAAGGCTTCCTTAGTGTCCAGAGAGAGACAGGCACCCTGAAAGAGTAATTCAGGTCGTAGGACTAAATTGCATTCCGAAGTTCCTTGTCTACGGCAATAAGAGAGCTTAAGACAGTGAGACTTTTAATTTAGGTGCCTCATTAAGTGCCTATGATGCGATGGGATGAATTTGGGCAAAAGTGTTCATGCCACTGCAACAACAGAACACTGGGAGGGTTGCTGCTGTGTTTTTACTTGAAGAAAGTCTAGCTCATCATTTTCCCACGAGCCTTTGATCTCATCCCAGTGGCTCTGCTCAAGTCACTAATCCCCAAAAGCACAAAGCATTCCCTTTTCAATTTAGAAAAAGAGTGGGTGTATAGATGAGTGTACCAAAAGGGTTTGGGGAAACCAGAGCAAGATGGAGAATATAATTTCAAATGCCTGTCGTCAGGAAGGGATATGCTTCTTTCTCCTCTTACATGATTCAGAGGAGAATATCAGACTTTCTGCTATTGCTCTAAAGGCCAAGTGTTTAACCAGACATGCTGTCCTCTTGCCTGAGGACAGCTGCAATACACAAAGTGCATTTGAAGAAATCATTGCTTTTATTAACTGCAATTATACAGGCCAGTAATGAAAACAAGAAAGGACTATTACCCAGTCCCTCCCAGCTATCAAAATTCGTAACAACCAGCATCACTTTACAAAGCTATAAAGCAAGTAGTTTTAAGCCAGTCAGAAATATCCAGGCTAGGAGTGTAACTGACCAAACTCCCAACTTTCACACACCACATTCACAACCTTCTGCCCACCTTATGATTTCACAGTAAGTGTTCTTGTCTGGGGAGGGACATGACTCTGTATGGAAAATGAAAGTACTGTCTCAAGTTCACACTGATATATACATAGATCAGTGGAGTCTTTCATTGATATTTTCTGAGGAAAAAACCATTAAGTTATTCAGAGGCTAAGCTGCTGTTGAGATTGAAGCTATAGGATCATGGAAATGTCAGTTGGAATATACCTTGAAAGGTCATCTACTCCAACCTCCTGCTCAAAGCAGGACTGTTGCCATCCCAAGGTTCTTCCTAATGGAGAGCTACATTAGGCTCTTCCTAATGTAGCCGAGTGTATGGGTTGCCTCATTTGCAGTGAGAGTCCCCTGTCAGCACCCATCCACTATAAATACCCAGGGCTTTTTTAGCAGGGCTACCACCAGCCAGTCACTTCCCAGCCTGTGCTGATGCATGGGGCTGTTCTGCCACAGGTGCAAAACTTTGCATTTCTCCTTGTTAAACCATTCAAGCTGGTTAGGTTGGCCTAGTCCTCATGTTTAGCCAAGGTCCTTTGGATTGAAGCTCTGCCACCCATCTTGTCAGATGCTTATTCTAACTAAATATCTTCTGTAAATTTGCTGATAGTTCATTCTGTGTTATCAGTCAGGTTGTTGATGAAGACGTTTAACAACACCTGTAGTATTCCTCTCATAAAAGACACCAACCAAATGTGAGCCACCCTTTGAGCCCAGAGGTTCAGGCCACCTAACAGTTTGTTTCTCCAGCCCATATTTCTTCAGCTTCCGAATGAGAATGCTGTGGGCGATGGCATCAAAATCATTAATGAAGTCAAGGTGGATTACATTCATGGCCCTCACCTTCTCCGCACAGACAGTCACACTGTTGTAGAAGGCAATCCGTGTTAACTATTTCTAATTACCTTCTTACCCATCACATGTCTGTGAATGGATCCCAGGAAGACATGTGCTATGATCTTTCCAGGAACCAAGGTGAAGCTGAGTAGCCTTCACTGCAGTGAAGTTCCCTGGGTCCTCTCTTTTGCACATTTTCCTTAAGGACTTACTGCTAGTCTTTTTCCTGTTGTCTCTCTCCCAGTCACCATGATTTGTCAGAGGTAACAGGCAACACACTATGAAATCACATAAGCCAATTCTTTCAGCACTCGTGGGAAAACCTCATCCAGCCCCATAGATCTGAATACCTCCAGGGTCTCCAAGTAGTGCCTACTGCATTGTTCCCCCGCTGTTGCCTGTCCCTCCAGTCTCCAAATTGTGCTGATACACACAGTGGTCTGGGAGAAAGTTTTGCTTGTGAAAGCCAAAGTAAAAAAAATTATTTGAATTTCTCAGGCTTGTCCACATCGTCCAACACTAACTTGTCTCCTCCAACACACCTACATGCACTTTTGCAACTAGAATTCTTGGTATCCTTAAAATCAGCTCCAGGGCTTTGACCTTCCTGATTTTGTATGTACATACCCAAGCTATGGTTTCATACAACCTCTTTGCTGCCTGCCCTTATATTAGCACCTGGTATGCTCCTTTTTTGTGTTGTAGTTCATCAAGAAACTCCCCACTTCACCATGCTGGCCTTTTGCTGCGACACCCAGTCTTCCCGCACAACACAATGGATTGCTCCTGAGCTCTCTCTATTTCTTCTTTGAAAATCGGCCTTCTTCTCATTCATGACACTTTCCAAGGGATGCTACCTAGCAAATCCCTCACTGAGCTGAAGTCCACTCTCCTAAAATCCAGTCCTGACTCTACCACTCACATTCCTATCTCCCCTTTGGATCCTGAACTCAACCATCTTGTGGTCACTGCAGCTGAAGCTGCCATCCACAGCCACATTTGACCCCAATTCTTTCCTTCCTGTGAACAACACATCAAGAGAGCATTGCCCCGGTGGACAGTTTCACAATTTACATTATAAAATTGTCACTAGCACTCTAGGATCTGCCTCAATTGCCTGCACAATACCAAGTTGCCCTTCTGACACATGCCTTGATCATTGAAATCCCCTCTATGAGCTCACCTAGATGCTCTTCAGAAGTTGAGGAACTAGAGAGGTTTCTCAACTTTCATCCTGGATGTTAAGACATAGAACCACTTTTAAAACATACCATTTTTTAATAACATAATCTGTTCGTTATCTAAACAAGCCCATTGTACCTTCATGGGTAGAATGAATTCAGCTCTGTGTCTGTCTGCTTCTGTCTTCCAATACTGTCTGAAGAAATTGGATTTCCTGCTACATCTGCAAAGCTCATTTTTGCGCAGTGAAGAAGAATGACAAAGATGAGCCATAGCACAGTCAGGGGCTTACATGTTGAAGTGTTTATTTTTAGAGCAAAGCTAGAGTATAGAGACCTTTGAAGGTGTAACATTGACATCTTACTGCACTGCAGCTTTTGGGGCCTTGCACGTTCTGTAGTCATTTCCACTTGCACAAAGTTAACAGAATAAATAAGTGAAAAAGCTAGCAAACCCAAAAAGTCATTGCAGTTGTTTATTCATTTTTGTTTCCCTCTGATTTCAAGCACTGAGGTGGTGCAGAATCAGGCCTCCTATACTATATTAAATCGCATTCTTAAAAGGATACATATAAGAAAGTATGCATTTACTTGCAATGCATACAAGAAAAAAGATCTCTGGTATAAAAAGGAGCAAGAACTTATCCTCTCTTGGGAGGGAAAGGCCATAATCATCTAGGCCTGGTGTGCAAAGACGTGATGTGATCATAGACCAGATACAACCTCAGGGAGGTTGTTATGTCAGGGAACTGAATTTTACCAGTACCTGAAAGTATCAGTGTCCTGGCAGTGTCCATGTCCTGCTGTCTAGGTAGTTCAGTCTTTCATTTCCCCATAATCTGTAAGGATACATGTAAGGATACAAAATCTTTTTTTTTTTTTTTTTTTTGGTGAGAGCTTCTCAAATAAAAGTCTGGTAGGACTTTCTGCCCTGTCATCCTCCCCCTTCCCAAAAGCATATGCTTTAGCCAGAAAAACAACTGAGTAAAATAGAAATAAGGACTCTGCCTCTGCTTCTTTCTACTCAAATGGTTACTTTTTCATTAAGAATAAACTCCTTTTGTCCTGCTTCTATCCTGCACCTCAGGTCAGGAAAATCAGAATCCTGTTACCCTTGGAAGCAGGGTCTCCCACAGCCTTAACAGTTTTTTGGATCCTCTTCCTTTCTCTTAAATCACACCCAGTGCCTCCAACAGACCTGTGTTTGTTGGCGTCCTTCCTTATCTTACACACACAGAGTTTCTGTAACCCCTTTCAAATGGACTTTTGAGATTTTCTTCAGCACTTTGGGTATCAAGTTATCCATTAACACTCTTTGCTGAAGTTTAAGTACCCAATGGCTATACTTAGCGCTGGTTCTCCAGCCTCTCTCCCTAGCCAGGATGTTTATTTTCCAGAAGACTCTTACAAGTTTAATCTCCTCACTGGAATTCGCATTTGTCTAGTGAACGTAAATTCCCTCCCACTGGCACCCGCTAGTCTCTAACAAGGTAAGCCGTTGTTACAGGGTATCTCATTCCCAAGCAAAGCCAAAATCTCATCTCCCTGAGATCCCTTTGGCTTTCGCACTATGCTGGCCCCAGGATCATATCAATGTGGGTGCATTTTGCAGGGCCTTGAGGGTGCTCAGTTTGAAGAAATTGTCAGTACCAGTTAGCTTAGCCTGCTTGAGCCATCTGGTTGTGATTTTTGCCAAGCGGCTGTTTAGCAAGATTTACTGCTCTTAGCAGGATTTTTATCAGTGATGGGGATTAGCCCTGATTTGAGCTCTCGGGGACCAGACACCGGTACAGGCACATCCATGTAATCCCCAGTGCACATGAGGAACCAGCTCCTTCTGCACCCAAAGCCTGTCCCTGTTTGAAAGTGCAACCTGCTCCACCAGTGGGAACAGCTGATTTCTGGGGCTCTGCTCAGAACAGCAGCAGTAGCCACCATTCCCTGGCAGGCGTGTTATGCCCAGTTCAGTGAGGACAATGCTGCCTCCAAGGCCTCAGCTCTTCAGCTTGCACAGAACAGCAGATGCTTCTAGTTCAATTCCCCAAGTAGATGCCAAGAGCTGGAAAGGGAGTCTCTGTTGCTGTTATACTTTATATACACTGTGCTGGCAAGAGCGCTTTTTGTTAGCATGACTGCATCTACGCTACGGCTGCTGCTGGCACAGATCTTTTGTGTTAAAACACATGCCTCTGCCCCAGCCAACATTCCTGTTGCAGCCGACATTTCTAGTGTAAGCCTAGCTGGAGCTCTCAGCCGGCTGTGATCGTATGCAACTGGCAGCATCTGTCTGCTCTTTAGTGAAAGGTCTGTCCTGGAGCACGATGTTCTAGCAATGGCTCATCAGTAATACTTACCCAGGCATGGAAATGCTTCCGAGTTTTTTCATCTTTCAGCCTAAAGAAATTTTCTCAGAGTAATGGTAGATTTACACTCATTACATTGCTAACTTTCCCATGATTCCTGCCTCACCGGGAACTTTTCCTGGACCTCAGAGAGAATGGAAAGTTTGGAAGATAGTTGTTTTTAAAGCAAAACCACTCCAAAATACCCATCTTTGGCCAAACAATAGAGGTTTGGCACCATCCATCACAGTCTAGCCAGCTTCCAGCTGCATCTGAGCATACTTACGAGAAAGAGTCACGCTGAGAGACAGCTACTGTCACATACAGCTAAGGAAAATGAAATACAGGAAAAAGCTCTGCTTCTTGCCTCCCACTGATTCCCCCATGATAAATTCTTCCAGAAAATTAATTAAAGTTCGTTGTGTCTTGAATTCTATATTTGGCTGCTATTCTTTGTGCTCACATATTCTGTAAGTGCCTCAGGGAAGAAAAGTGTTACAGATTGTTGCATGTTATGTTGCAGGAAATCTTTTTTCCCAAAGCAATAAAAATTACACTCACTTGAGCTTAATCAGGCTAGCTCCTTAGGGCTTGCCTCAAAAGAAAACCTTCCTGAGGTTAAGCAAATGTTGTAACAAGATGAAATATGTGGTGCAGTGATGGTTATGGACAGTCAGTGTGAACATGTCCAGTTATCTCAAGTTCAAGGACACCCCTCTGAGGGGTGTCCACCTCAGAGCACAAAGAGAAAGATCAATCAAACAACGGCAACCCCTGGCACAGTCAGGCAGGGGTAGGAAAGGTCGGGGACTACGTGTGTTAGGTGGTCTCTAGCTGCTCCACTCGTGCTGGCCAGACCAGGCCTCAATGTATGTCTTCTCCAAGTAGAGAGGGTAATTTTGGTGGCAAGGCTTTACACCCAGTGCAGGAGAGCAGCGAGAGCTGCTCTGGGAATTCAGCCTGACCTGTGATTTATGACTGTTTCATAGAATCATAGAACCATTAAGGTTGGAAAAGACCTCTAAGATCATCGAGTCCAACCGTCAACCCAACACCACCATGCCCACTAGACCATGTCCCTAAGCGCCTCATCTACACGTCTTTTAAATACCTCCAGGGATGGTGACTCAACCACTTCCCTGGGCAGCCTGTTCCAATGTTTAACCACTCTCTCAGTAAAGAAATTTTTCCTCATGTCCAATCGAAACCTCCCTTGGCCGGGAGATTGCCATGTCATTGCCAAAGGGCAACCATCGCGCTCACAGGTGCCAGCAGACAAACTGTTGTACAAGCCTGTAGAAAGACCTTGTGTTGAAGAGGAAGCACAGGTACTGAATGGCAACAATGGCCAGGGAAAATGGAAGGGAACTTGTCCATTTAATGCTCAGGATATAAGACAATAACCTAAGGGCAATTTTGCTTTACATCCCCAGGAGTCTCTCAGCTTTTTCTTTTTTTATTGTCCCTTAGTCCCTGCCCAGTGATGGTGTGCATAAGGAAGTTCATCTAATTCTGGCTGGGATTTAGCTTTTTTCCACAAAAACTGGACATGTGGGCCACCGTGCTTGGAGCAGAGCTGCCAGCAGCATTTTTTTAACAGGCAAACAGAACTAAAGCCACAAAGAGAGCTGCTGTGGCGGTGACCAGCTTTCAGCTGGCTGCCTCCCAGAGAGGGATTTACAGTCCTTGACTACACCAACATCGAAGGGTAAGAGGCAGAAACCTGAGCTAGCCAAAAGGAAATGCTTAAAGGAAGGGCGTAATATAAGCTAACCCCCCCACTCCTCCCCGGCTTGGATGTCTTCCCGCAGGCTCCTGGAGCCGGACTGCCAGCCCAAGCCGCCCCACGGCTCGCTGTCTGGGCAGGGGTGTTCACCCATCTCTCAGACACACTGCTCCCTGTGCATCAGGGACGGCGCCTCCTCTTTCCAAAGCATGGCCAAGTAACTCACGCGCTCAGCTCCATCCTCCCATTTCTTCTACACCTACTGCATGCATCTGGTACCTTGTCCTTCCCTCCTTAGCAGCACCCACCAGCTACCAGCACCCCAAGGTCTCCCTAACACAGAGGTGCCTGTGGCTTGCTCAGCGGCCACTAGGACCCTGGGCCACCCCGCCCTCCAGGAAAATTGGTTCTTATTCACCATTGCCTCAACAGGTTTCATGATTTCTTTTATTGTACTGGGCATGAGGCAGAGACCCAGCCACCCAGGCATCCCCGGTGCTCACCTCTGGCATGGTTAAGGAAAGGGACAGGAGACACAGGGGTGGGAGATAACTGAGAAAAGGCAGAGGAGACACGTGGGAGGACATTGCTGGGGACATGGCTGGAGATGCACTCTTGGGAGGAACTGCTCTGTGCCAGAGGAGGTACCTCGGAGGGACCATGGCCATGCATGACCCACGCCAGGGCAAGGACATTGCTGCAGCCAGTGGACAGAGAAAAACAAGTAAGAAGGAAGGAGCAGTTGAAAGAAACCCTTATGTGCAGACCCACCATCCAGCGCTACCCATCGCCTCGCCGGAGGAGCTGGGAGGGACTGAGTGTGAGGGCTGGTGGAAACAAGGGAAGCTGAGGCTTGGGAGGTGTCTGGCTTAAGTTGGGTCTGGGGAATGGGAAGGAAAGGTGTTTCCCTAAGTGTTTGTTTAATTGTCTTCTTTTCCTCAATAACCAAATCAGTAATTAAAATTTTATGTTAATTTGCCAAAAAATTAAATTAAGTAAAATACCCAAAGTCAAGACTGTTTTGCCAGTGATACTCATTGAAAACTGCTTCTTTTGTTAAACAGTAGTTTACAACTAGACCCATTGGTCTATTTGGGATTCCCAAGTCCCTTGATGAGACACCATGGTCTGCAAACAACACTGCCCTTGTACTTGAAAAACAGCTACAAGCCCCTTATATGCCTCAATTCCTCCAGAAATCCCTTTATCCCTTTTGCCTAGTTCTGTTCTCTGCAGATCTTTCAGTTTCTAAGTCCATAAATACTCCTCTTGAAATGTGTAGTTCATTTTCTCTCATACTGGATACTGCCTCAATCTCGACAGCTTGATGCACATAGGCTGGGGACAGCTAAGCCAGGTTTCATTTAAGAGCAGCCTACACGCACATACACACGTGCTTAGCAACTGCAGTAGTAGGTCTTTTTCTATTCTTTTTTTTACGAACAGGACCTGTCCAGCTGTTGGACAGGTCAAAAACCATCACCTCCAATGGACAGCTTTGCACGTTAAAGCTTGTTCCCTTCTATGCGTTCACCCCTCCCATACCCTCACTTGTTGCAGAGCGATGGAGGTACAGCCCACCTCACCTCATACAGTGAGGTATTTTAGTGTGTACAAAGAACAGTAACACCATGCACAGCGCTGCCTCATTTTATGTAGAATATGGGGAAATAGTTGTGCAAACCAGTTGTGCATATGGAAACTATCATCCCCAAACCTTGGCTAGCTTCACTGGAACACCAAAAGGCTCATCACCTCTCCAAGGACTGTTTTCCTATAGTGTTTCAGTCTTTTCTTGCTCCCACCCATTTCAACACCAGAGCTGTTCAAAACAATCTATCACTTTCTTCTTTTTTCCTTCAGATCAAGGGAGAATATTTTCCCCGTCTACAAGAATAGCTGCACTTTGTTGCTTAAACATTTAAATGAAATTAATCCGGGGCAGAAACCTGGTCTGGAAAACTTCAGCTCAGAGGCTGAAAGTTTCAGTAGGTAATCAGCATCTGAAAATAGAGCTGTTAAACAGGAACAGTTTGACTCTGATATTCCAAATATACATCCCAATGAAGAACGAGGGGAAGAAGCACTCTGTTCCAGGCCAAACACAGATATCTATCCCAGTGGAGAACCAGGGGGAAAGGAAGCCTCTAGTGAATAGTGCCACTTCATTATGTGTCCGAGCCTGGGGAAGGACTGTGCCTGCAATAGCTCCAGCAGTCCTTATTTGGGGGGATTTTAGGTACTTTCATGCCCCTTCATTTGTATCGTTGAACCACTCTTCCCTCTTCAGCATACTTAGCATATCTGAAGTAGAAAGTACTATTTTTTCCCTTTTACAGATAAGGGATTCCAGGACAGGGATACTGAGATTGCAGCCGTCAGAGGTATTTTGGTTCCTAATTCAAAGGAGAGTCAAGAATTCAAATGCACGTAAAGGTTTGGGACTAAGCAACCCTCAAAGGCTGCATACCCACTCTGTGGCTGCAAATCGCCTTGGGTATCCTGAGCCCTGGGCTTGTGGTTCAACACCTAGAGATGCTTTCTTCTGTTACAGCTGCTCCTGAATTCAGTATACTTTCTTGTTGAATAAGGGAGTGGTACCACTGCACTTACAACATGGACAGATAGAAGTGTTGGCACCCCTCCACTGCGGGCTTCTGCCTTTGATGCTTTGGCCATGACCCTGCGTCAACTCCTCATCCACTGCAACACTAAATCTCTTTGCTAGGGGCAAGCACATGGCCACACACCCTGCCTTCACCGACC
>NW_008795924.1:0-3850 GCF_000699145.1 Aptenodytes forsteri
TGTTGTCGGGGCAGGGGTTTGGTGCCTACAGCCATACCATCCTGAGAACGGCCAATCTCGTCTGATCTCGGAAGCTAAGCAGGGTCGGGCCTGTTTAGTACTTGGATGGGAGACCGCCTGGGAATACTGGGTGTTGTAGGCTTTTGCTGTTGGCTTGGGATCCTTTCAGGGTGCCCATGGTGGCCTTAATTTTTGGGGGGGAGTTTGTTGAGGGGGCAGGGAGTTGTTTTGGGGTTTTTTGGTGGGTGTTGTCAAGGGTCAGTTTGGTGGGTGCTGTATGCTTTTTCTTTCCTCTGTGTTCTAAGTTTTTTTATTTCACTGTTTATTGAAGTTCCTTTTTTTTTTTTTTCTTCCCCATTCCATGTTTTTTGTGATCATTTTCCTGTGCACATGCTTTTTCAAGAGTCATTGGCAGTAACCTACTTTTTGGAGTTGTCTGTGTAATTTGGCAAGCTAGTGGCAGTGTTGCTTGGTTTTATGGTGTAACTTTTTTCAGGGCACCGCGCTGCTTTTGTCTTTCTCACGCCACAGCCACCCCACAGCCTTTTCCTGCATCGCCTGTACTGTGGGGGCTGCTGCCATGGCAGCATGCACTAGGCGAAGAGGCCATCGGTGTCTTCGAGAGGCCGTACCATGCTCTGGAATGCCCACTGCAGGATCCCATCCCAGGCGCCCTGCGGGACAGCCCCAGGGGGTCACTCTGCCGTTCCATCCCACTCCCTGCTCCCCTGTGCTGTCCCAGCTCTCCATGCCTTGCCCATGGCTTGACGTCACCCAGTGGGTCACATCAGAGATGTGGTCCCCTGTGGATTGACTCTGCCTGTTGGTGTCCCCCTGAGTGCCTTACCTCACCCAGGAGCGCATCAAGCTCATCCCTGCTTAGCATGGGGTCGCCGCCGGGGGAGCCATCCTCTGCCTGCGGGAGCAGACATGTCCTGCCAGCTTTCCTGCCTGCCCTCTGCCTGCACCCCTTTGGGTCAGGGCTGGTGACCAGGTTCAACCCCTCACCTGCTGCAGCCTGAGCTCATGGCCCCTCCAGCACAGCTTCACTGCCTCACCTCCAGCTACAGTCAGCCCATCCCTTACCCAGCCTGAGCCATCGCTCTTCATCATGCCCTTCGTACCCAGTACTGCCACCTCACCCAGCCTGTTTCCCTCCACTGGGGCTGGGCACTGGTTGTACTGACCTTCGCTGCCTGTAGCAGGTGGTCGCCAGTCATTGCAGTGCTCTCCAGGCTGCCTGTGTCCAAGGTGCCCATGCAGGATGTGCAGAGCAGCAGTCCCCTACAATCGATGGGGGGTGACACAGACCATCAGGGCAGCCCCCCTCCAGGGAGAGGGATTTAAGGCCAGGATGTGGGGGATGGTGGGGGGCTCACCTCGGGTCCCCGCTGGCCGTGGGGCAGTGTCGGGATGTGGGGATTCGGGTTAAGCAGCGGCCGCAGACGCTCCTGTCACCTCCACCCCGCCGGGTGCCGCATGCCTCCTCCCCTGGGATCTCGGGGGGTCGTTCCGCAGCCACATCTGCCTCCCCCAGCTGGCCTGGCTCAGCTGCACTTGCCACACAGGAGCCACACTGCCACGTCCCGCTGCACAGCACAAGTGGGGTGGTGAGGGACAGCCAGGGGCCACTAGGGTCCCCATGGCACCCCAGGGCTCACCTGGGGACACGGGGCAGCGGGGGCACCAGGCACGCAAGGTGGAAGGCCCTGGGGCAGCCGTCGCAGCAGATGAGCTCGCCACCGTCACCGCACGCTGCGCACTCGTCCTCGTTCTCCTGCCCCGGGGGAGTGGGCAGGGGGTCACTGCCACCACCACCCTGGGTGGCGCCGGCGGACAGTCTGCACCCATGGCTGTGGCAGGGCTTGTGCTGGCAGGGGACCCCCGCCCCATCCCACATCACCCACCCCGCACCGCACCCATCTACCCCCACATCACCCACCCCGCACCAAACACACCAACCCCTTTCAGGCCTGGTGACCCTCATCAGCTGAGCCCCAGGTTGCCTGTGCTCAGCCAGACCAAAGGGGCATGCCAGGGACACCCCAACAGCCCCCAGCTCACCAGGTGACTCTCAGGGTGCTGACATGCTGGGGCTCACCTGGTGGGGGGTGAGGTCCTGGGTGTGAATGGCAGGCGCTGGCAGCCGGCCCTGGGGGTGCAGTCGGGGCTCCCCGCTCTGCAGGTGAGACATGAAAGGGGTTTGGGGGAGCTGCTGGGACAGCCTGGTGCAGTGGGATGCCCCCAGGCCATGGCCATGCTGCCAGGCAGGGACAATCCCCCACTGCAGCCTCAGGCAGCTGCAAAGGAGGGGTGAAAGCAGGTGCTGGGGGGTGCAGCATACACTTTGGGATGCCTTGGGCCGGGTGGGTGGCTTCAGGCTGCGGCTTCTGCTCCTGACCCCTGGCTCCTCGCAGATGGCCGGGGCATATGGCTCGTCCCCAGCTTTGCTGCCCATCTTGGAGCTGCCTGCAAGAGAGGCCAAGAGCCACTCCAGTGGGGCCCCCTCCCCACCACCCCCCTGCCTGGGGGTGGCTTCTGAATTTGGGAGCTAAACTGGGCAGGAGGTCAGCTGGACTGGGCTGCACCTACCTGGCTCCAACACGTGTTTGATAAGGATGCCTTCGACGGCCCCGCGAGTGATAGGCACCTCACTGCCCGCCACGGCCACTGCTCTCTGCACCGAGGCGGCCACTGCCTGCAGGGCTGCAGGCAGGGGGGCGGCTCAGCAGGGCGGGCAGCCGCCCCTGCCCTCAACTGCAGGCAAACAGGGTGCACAGGCAGACACTGCCCCAGGGGGGGTTCGGCACTCACCGCTGGCACGAGGGGTGCGGGGGACATCCATGCCCTCTGGCTTCTTCACAGTCCTTGCCTTTGCCAGGGGCCCTGTGGGGTTGTGAGGGTGGGCATCGGGGGGGACAGCACCCCACTGCACCTCAGGGACACCTCCAGCGCCCCACCCCATTTCCATCCCACTCTGGGTCTCTGTACCGGGGCTGGCGGTGTGCCGCGGGGAGGGCTGCGCCACTCGAGCCCCATCCCGGTCCTCGGGGGCTTTCCTCTTGCCTTGGGGTCTGTGCAGGGCTGGCGTTGTGGGGCTGGGGGAGAGGCGCCTGCCACGGCGCTGCCGGCCCAGCTCCACCTCTGCAAAGGGGACAGGGAGAGGGACAGGCACAACTGGCCCCAGGCGTCACCCCTGCCCTCTGGCAGCCCCCTGGGGTGCCAGTCCCCCCGGTCCGTCCCCCTCCTACCTCTGGGGAAGGCACCGCGGAGGGGCCGGAGCCGGGTGTACCGCTCCAGGTTGTAGTCCTTGAAGAGGACAGCCCAGAAGTCACGGACGGCAGCAGCATCGCGGCCCAGCAGCCAGGTGAGCAGCGCGTGGAAAGCACGGTGGGAGCCCTCCCGCTCTGTCCGGCTCAGCGTCTCCTGCCAGTGCCACCGTGGCCCATCGGCACACATCCCGGTGCCGCCAGCCAGCCCCAGTCCCTGCGGCACGGACATCATCTCCCACCCCATGACCTCACCTTGAAGACATGCTCGGGGACAACATCATGGTCAGCCAGGCCATGCAGCAGCGGGAAGACGTCGTCCACTGCCATGGCGATCTCAGTGCGGTGCAGCTTCAGCAGGTGCCGCAGGTCTCCCTCACTCCCCAGTCCCGCCATGCTGCGGGGACACTGCCAGGGCTGAGCAGCCCGCCCCGACGCTCCCCTTTAATAAGCCCCAGCCGCCAACAGTGGGAACCTCGTCACGATCCTGCGGCCCCACTCATTTCTGTACGAGGCTGCGTAACCTGAGATCACCCCTCCCGCCACTGGCTGGGCCCCCCGGCTGGCGTGGGGGTGCCCCC
>NW_008795924.1:4100-10969 GCF_000699145.1 Aptenodytes forsteri
CACCCCCGCGTGTGGCTGCCCCTGCGGCATGGCTGGGCTTGCCTCCACAGTACCACTGCGTCCTCAGCCCCGGTTGGGGGTTAGGCTGCTCCCCAGCCTGGGGCATCAGTAGCTGGTGTGACATAGCTGCCACTGCTGGTGAAGGACACCCAATCCCACGGTGACCACCCCATGGTGGCTGGGGAGAAGGGTGCAGCCGGGGTGCTGGCACAGGGGCCCTGTGTCATCCCTGCAGTCAGCCAGGCATCGCCCCAAAATTTCTGGACTTTCCGCAACACCTGCTTCTCTCATCCAGAAACTCAGCCATGGGAGCACGTGGGAAGTAACGTCTCAACAGTGGGGGAAAATGGGAATATTTGCCCCGGCTACCTGCAAACCACCTTCTGCGGGCCAGCAGGAAAGCACTGACACCAAAGAAACTCTACAAATGTGCATTTGGGTACAATTACGGATGCTGACCAAGCAAACAACCTGCTTGAAGCATCACACTGCTGCCCTCCAGCCTGCCAGAGTGACAGCAGCCCCAGGAGTGAGCCTGGGGATTACCTGGGCAGGCGCTGCCCGCAGCTCTATCATTGCCCACTCCGGGAAATTGGGCAATAAAGTGATTTCACTGGAAATATGCAGCTGTAAAAAACTTCAAGCCGGGAGAAACTGGCTCCTTGGGAGCATCTGGCATATAAAAGTCTGGGGGTCTGGCTGCTCTGTACCAGGCATCCAGGAAAGAAAAAGCTCCAAAGCTCCCATCCCTGTTCCTAAACGTTTGGGATTTCCCCAGGATTAATTTCCAGCCTCTCTCCCTCCAGAGACATGTCCCTGCTGCCTGGAAGGCTCAGCTGAGGGTGCCATGGCTGTGCAGAGCTGTCCCCACACTGCAAGGCAGTGCCTGATGCCCGCTGTACAGCAAAATCCAACCTGAGTGGGATGGGAAAGGGGTGCAAGAGGGGAAGCTCCATTGCACAGAGCAAGGCAATACGGGTAGGGACAGTTACCAGTAAATCCTAAAAGACTGGAGCGGTATCCACTGGTTCCAAAGCCGTGCCAGGAGGAGGCAGCTGCTGTCCAGAAACTCGGGAAGAATAACAAGACAACACCCTCCGCAAGAGCAGAAAATACCCTCATACATTTCTGCTTAATGAATTAATGTGTTTACCCACAGAAACGCTCACCCTGAAGCTCCTTTCAGGATTTGGGGTGACTTTTCCTGTGGAGACACTGGGAGCTGTGGGATGGGGGTTGGGCAGGTGCTGTGCTGGGTTGCCGTGCTCCATGCTGGGATTTCGGTATCCAGCGCTGCCATGGTGGGGATGGCTTCATCACCACCTGCCCGATGCGCCCACCCAGGGGACAAAACATGGGTGTCAGGCAAAACGGGAGGTTCATCTCCCCTCCTGGAGATCCACCACAGCCTGGCCACAAGTCTGTTCCACCCTTCCCAGGAAAACCGTTTTCCTCAGTGTCCAACCTGCAGAGCCACAATTTGTCACCATCACCCTGTGTTAAGCTCTCCGGCACCTCCAGGACAAGGCTCCAGCGCTTGCTGCAGGTGCAGGCGGTGGCTTTCCCCTCCCCATGCCCACCACCCGCAGTTACAGGAGCTCCTTCATGGGCAGGTGCTGCTCAACGCAGCCGCCAGCTGTGTGCCCACAGTGCTGGGCTCGGACTTGTTTTAAATTCCAACTTTGTGACTGTTTCTGTGCTCTGAATCACGGACAGATTTTTTTCCACATCCAGCCTGCTCAGTGGTGCAACAATTTGCATTTTGGGTTGTTTTTTTCATGTTCCTTCCCCTTTCTGAGACGCTACGCAGGGGGCAGAGCAGCAGCTGCCAGGTGCCATGTGAAGAGGCACGTACGTCCTGGGAAATCAGATGGGTATTTCTGTACGACCTCGCTTAGAGCAGACCTTGGCAGCTGTAAGGTATTTGTAAGGGCTGTGAAAAGTCAGCTTTCAGAGGGGTGTAAAACCCTCCCTGGGGCTGGCACAAGCCCTGCCTGGCTGCAAGGGCCCAAGGCTGGGGCACAGGGGAGCCTGGCCACGCTCAGGTTTTGGGATGCCCTCTCTTTTCTATTGCTCCCCTTGCAGAAATCAGAGCGAAAGGTTCAAGGTAGGCGAGCTCAATTTGAGCTCACATCTGACTGCGAAGACTGAAGATGTTTCTCCTCAAATGCCCAGTTAAATCACCAACCCAGCATCCACCAAAAGCATTTGTAGCCCTCGATTCCTTCCTCCCACAAAAAGCTGTTGAAGCAAACGCACCCTTTCCAGCATTTCTTCCTTTCCCATTTCCCTTCCACACCGAGGTCCCATGGTGCGAACCATCGCCCTGCGTGTCTCTTGGACACCACCTGCCCCATGCTCATCTCATACAACACGCCCCTGAATCACAGTCAGAAGTGGGGAACCCACCTGTGGTATCACCCCAGGAAGGCAGGGCACCCCCCGCCCTTGTCTCCAATACTGATCTCCCCATGCCTGCAGCTCACCGAGAGCCCAAGTGAAACGCTGCCACCATGCACAGGTTTCATCTCTCTCCCCTTACCTTCGGCTGCTCCAGGCTCCAGCATTTTTGGTTAAAAAAGGGCTCCAGGTGGGGCCCTCATCCTAGACTCCCATTTCTAGCAGCTTCCCTACCACTGCCCCATGCAGTCCGGATGAGAGCAGGTCCACCTGCACGCTTCACAGCTGCTCCTGCAAGAGCCTGGGAGGGAGAGCTGGAGTAGAGATTTATTTTAGCTTCAGTTTCCTCTTTCCTCCCCCTTTAGAAAGAAGAAACAAAAGCCCAGAGGTATGTTACATTAATTTATTTGGGACACACCAAAAAAGGAAAGTCAACAACTGTTAACGTACAAAAGTACAGAATCCTGGGACAAGATTTACTGTCCTGATTAAAAAGGCACCATGGTCCCAAAGAAGAGTAATCAGAATACATCATTTAGAAATTTTCCCCCTGTTGCAGCAGAAACAGAGCCAGGCTTTGGCTCTATCCACAGTCAAACCCAGTTAAAAAAACAAGTATGATTTAAATGCAATAAACGCTGCTCAGCCTGTACAAGATGTCATGAAAGGAATCACAGCCTAGAAGATGGTTGGACTTTTTTTTTTTTTTAGAAACAGCGAAGGTGACAAACCACTACGGGTATAACTGAGGAAGACAGCAGACTTCTGATGTCTTCAGCTTGACTTTCTGTAAGACACATCAGTTAAACTGAAACTAGTAGGCTGAGTGTGGGGCTTCTGAATGAAATGTAATTCCCTGTGGTATACAGGAAGTCAGATTTGACAACCTTAAATTCCCTGAAAATCATAAAGCACTATACAGCTGTGTTCCATATTCGAGTCAACCCTGGTGGATTTGCTTTACACATGAGCATTTATACTGTCAGCTATATTTGTAATACAAAGGGGGGTTTACAGCAGTTATTAAAAAAATTCTACTTCGGCGAGGTCCGAGCTTGGCTATATTCCCTGCTGAAACAGAGCTGCTGGTGTAAAAGCCCAGTGAGAGGCTCAAGTCCAGCACCTCAGGGCTGGAAGGCAAATAGTTTAAACGTGACATAATTTGCACAGGGAAGTCAGTGAAGCACATCAGAGAGAGGAGGAGAGAGGGCTGCAAGCTCTCAAGCAGCGGAGGCTGAAGGGTGTTGCAGCACGTGGGTGCGTGCTATCAAACCTGTAACGACACTACGAGTGATGCAGAATACACCGAGTTCACTAAATATTTTGGAGCAACTTACCATGAAGAACTTCTCAGAGACACAGAATACGGATCCCGGCAATTACTAACGAGCAAGGTCACTGGGAAGCCGATGCATCGCTCGGAGCCGGACGGATCTGTCCGTAGGCGGAGGGACGGAGCAGAGGTACGCCAGAGGCTGCCTGAGCAGCCAGGCCAGGGCTGCCACCGCCTTTTGCGCTCGCTAGCTCTGCTGTGTCCCAATCGGACCAGCAGCTAATTTACGTTTCATTCCTCCTTTGGCATAGGACTTCAAAGCAGTCCAAGAACTGATTCATCAGAAGTAAAGGAACTGTCAAAATTATTCGTACATGCATTTATTGTTAAAGGGAGCAAAAGCCAAAGAATGAAACAGCACGAGTTAATGTCAGTAAAACGATGTGCAGGACGGAGAGGAAAGAAACGGGGGAAAAGCTGAGATACTGGAGTGGGGAAACCAACATTCACACTGAAAGGTAAATTTGAAAACCAGGCAAGTTTGCACTCTTTCTACCAGAGAACTTCTGTGGACAAATAGAGACTTGGGGCTTTTAATTTTCAGTGTAGTCTGGCAAGGTTTGGAAATCTCACCAGAGAGATCTCCAGCACTGGGTTTCACTGAAAGTTCCAAGTCTCTCATCTTTAAAAACCAGTAAAGCAACTCTAACTAAAAATGGCCGATACCCTTGTACTGCGGGTATCTAAAATCACAGACACGTCACTGCTCAGGATGTACGTGGGCAAGAGGGTTACACTTTGTTCAAGCAAACTCTGGGTGGAAAACTACCGTTTCCACCCTGCTGGTCTGCACGGACCTCAGGGCATGGAAAAGCAAGCCCAGATTCAGGTGCCTTTTGCTGTAAATACCACAGCTACCCACACCTGGGAAGGCTTTTTCTTCCCTATATCCTGAGAAGGCAGGATAACAGTTTATAAAATTCTCCCCATCTTAAAACTAAATAACGCAATTTGCATCCTTCCCCCTACCTTACCCCCCCAGAAGATAAAACATTACCACTTCATTTAGGATTCACACCTCAGATCCTAGATTAGGGACTTCACGTTAAACTCATCCAATTATGGGAAGGTTTATCCTGGTCAAGGAAACGTCATTAAAATAGAATCTAGAATAAAACATTCAGAATCAACAATGCTTTTACAGCCAAAGCATTCAAATGTCTCCTGATCTCTCTCTCCCCCTCCTCAAGCAAGAGAGCAATCCCTCCACAAAACCGCAGGGTGCCTCTCCGGGACTGGGTAATACAAGCTGAAAACCAGCTTCCTTCCTCACAGAAATGCCAAATTCTGCTGAAAGGAGCCGAGCACCTTTCACTCTCACCGAAAACAGCAGGAGTTAGGGCTTTTCAGCACACAAATTTTCTATTGGCAACAAGTCCAAGTTATTTCCCTGCAGTAAATCAGAGTCCTGTTTCATACTGTTAGGCCACCACTGGCTCAGAAATGGGTGAGAGACTTCCAAAAACCCACTGATGTAGACAGGACCTTGGAAGAAGAGGCTTATATGCTACGTAACTTTAGATCATCTGCTATGTTTGAGCCTTCACATCATTAGCTGCTGACTACGTATCCTTCCAAATTCATGTGTTTTAGTCCTTGCCGCTGTTGTCATCCCAGTGCTCTTCCCTGGAGGCAGGATGTTCCTGAGCTCTGGCTTGGGGATCTACAACAATCACTTCCAATTGATGGTGGGATTTCAAACTTGCCTAACGTGTGCATTGCCACCTCATACTCCAGCAGCTCTGCCTGCTGACCGCGACATGCGCTAGCAGTTTTCGACCTTCTCCACAGTCTCATAAAACCCAGGCCTAACTCTCCTGATGCTCATCCGTATATGCTGGCACTCCAAGGGCATGGCGGTGCTTGCAGAAATCGCGGTGCACCGGCGCTTCCTTCTGCCCCGCAGTGAAAAGGCCGGAGCCCCGCCGTTCTCCTCCTCCGCGGGGTAGGATTCATCCACACTCGTGCCTTCGTCTGATTGCTCGTCATTTTTATATTTCATTTCCTTCGCTTTGTTTCCTTCCTTCTCCTCCTTGGCGAGTTTTCTGAAGTGCTCCAGACATTGTATCTTTTGTCTTCTTTCCATCATCTTCAATTCTTGCTTGTCTGTGAAATCTTCATAGTACATTTTTCTTTCGCTTCTTTGATCTTCAAGAAATTTCCACTCGATGCTAGTCATTTTTATTCCACTGTATTCCTCCAGTTTATTTCTCATCTGTGTGTCCATACAAAATACGTCAAAGAGCTTCTCCGAAGTCTCATTGAATTTGTCTGCTCGCTCAGTAAAAGCTTGGTTCTGTCTCTGCTTTCTGGTCTGATACAATCTGGTAAACTCCTCGTACATTTTGAGGATAAGTTTCTTTATATTTTGCGTCGCGATGGTGTGCAAGTTGCAAACCAACCAGTGCTCTTGCAGGTGCTCAGCGAGCAACTGGGCCGCATCCTCTTTGGACCGCTGGGCCTGGCCAGCTCTCTTGGGCTGCAATAAATACAGCATATTCTGAACCACATCCTTCTTGGTTGGCAGTATTCCCTGGGTGAAACCCGAAGACTCTACATATTCAACAGTCCCCAGAGTCTTCCGTGCTCTCACCTCGGTGTCCAGTGATTCCATCACTGCTTGTTTATCTTGTAGTTATGACATAATCTGAAAGACAAGGAGGAAAAAAAAAAAAAAAGATGAGAAAACGGGCTCAGACCAGTAAGATCTGGGATTTAATGGTGTACTCCATTGCTGTTGGACGGCTGCTGCGTTAGCCCAGCCCATTTAAACATCTGCACATCGAGACTATCTCGCTCCTCTGTGCGGTTCTTAAAGCCTAATATAGTGTGTTTGTTTATGTTAATTAGTTTTTAATTGGGTTTTGGACTTCATATTGTAAATTACAGCAAATCAAGACCGCCTAGGGCGCCGGACTTTAATGCCAATGCGCGAAGACAGGCATGCCTCAACACCGGCTGCACCGCAACACTGCACAGTTTCTCCTGCGCCGGTACGGGGCTGCCTAAAACGGGCGAGCTCATTTCCCCCGCGGGTCCTCTCGCCTTGCCCCCTCCCCGGGAGCGGCCCCGAAACGCCAGCTCGCCCTCCCGGTGCCCTCCACCCCCCCCCGACGGAGACACCGCCCCCCGCCCC
>NW_008795924.1:12027-12584 GCF_000699145.1 Aptenodytes forsteri
ATGGCGGGGGGAAAGGGGGGAAGGGGGGAGCTGATTGGCGGGTGCTATTATTGTTGGGCAGGAGAGAGGGAGCCGATTGGTCAGTGCCGTGATGGGGGGGAAAGGAGGGAGGGAGCTCATTGGTGGACACAACGGCAGGGGGGGGGGCAGGGGGGAGCTGATTGGTGGGTCCCTTGACCGTGGGGCAGGCAGGAAGGAGCTGATTGGTAGTGCCATGGCAGTGGGGCAGGCAGGAGGGAGCTGATTGGTGGGTCCCTTGACCGTGGGGCAGGCAGGAAGGAGCTGATTGGTAGTGCCATGGCAGTGGGGCAGGCAGGAGGGAGCTGATTGGTGGGTCCCTTGACCGTGGGGCAGGCAGGAAGGAGCTGATTGGTAGTGCCATGGCAGTGGGGCAGGCAGGAGGGAGCTGATTGGTGGTGCCGTGGCGGTGGGGCAGGCAGGAGGGAGCTGATTGGTGGTGCCGTGGCGGTGGGGCAGGCAGTGCAGCAGGCTGGTCCCTGCCGTGGGCACCCACACGTCTGTGCCCCGTGGGGCCAGGGCGGGGGGGGCAGGCGGGG
>NW_008795924.1:22463-34002 GCF_000699145.1 Aptenodytes forsteri
TGCGGGACGGCATGTGCCAGGCCTGGGGCAACCCCAGCAGCTCCCACCCTGCAGGTAGGGACCTGGGGGAGCTGCCATGTTAGCTCCCTGCTGTGGCTGGGCCAAGCCCCGTGGCCATGGGAGCCCATGGCAGAGCTGCCGGGCCTCATCCCGCAGGCAGGAAGGCAAAGGAGCTCATCGGCAGTGCTCGGGAAAGCCTGGCGAGGATGGTGGGAGGCCGGCCGGAGGACATTGTCTTCACCTCAGGGGGCACAGAGGTGGGAGTGGCCGCGATCTCTGTGCGGGGCGGTGACCCCCCTTCCTGGCCGCCCCTGCCCGCCACCTCCTCTCAAGCAAGCAGCGATGAGGAGGGTGGGGACGAAGGGCGCTGTGCTCCCTCTGGGCCTTCATTTTCCCCTCTGCCTTCCTCTCTTCAGGCAAACAACATGGTGATCCACACTGCCCGCAGGCACTTCCACGAAAGCCAGGCCAGGCTGGGGGACAGCTGGGGGACACCGCACATTGTGACGTCGAGCGTGGAGCACGACTCCATCCGCCTGCCACTGGAGCAGCTGGTGAAGGAGAGCCTGGCGGGTGAGCGGCAGAGGGACCACAGGGGACATGCTGGGGATGTCTGGCCGCAGACTGGGGTTTCCGAGGGGGGGTTTCTCTGCTGGCATTTTTGTGGAGGAGGGTGGAGACCCGCTTGCTCCATGATGTTCCCCTTTCTCCCCGCAAAGGGCACTGACTCCCCACATAGTGCCCCCATTCCCTCAAGCTGGGTGCATTACCCTGTTGGCATTCAAGGCCGGCCCCAAGAGCCGCCATGGTCTCTGCCTGCGCACCAGCTACCCACACAACTTTCCTGCCCGCTCAGTGGGGCGCAGGCAGCCCTGGGCACTGTCGGGCTTCCCAGCAAACCTCAGGGCTTGTTTCTTGGCTTGAAGAAACCACCTTCGTGCCTGTGTCCCCACGAAGCGGGCGTGCTGAGGTAGATGATGTCTTTGCCGCCATCCGGCCGACCACCTGCCTGGTTTCCATCATGTTGGCCAATAATGAGACTGGGGTCATCATGGTGAGTCTGTGGGCAGCAAGTGGCACGGGGTGGGGACATCCTCGCAAAAAGGTGCTTGATAAGGGGGAGCAGACGGTCCCTGGGACGCAGACCCTCTTCCCTCCCGCCAGCCTGTCGCGGAGCTGAGCCAGCGCGTCCATGCTCTTAATCAGCAGAGAGCGGTGGAGGGGCTGCCCAGGATCCTGGTGCACACGGATGCGGCGCAGATGATTGGCAAGGGGCGTGTGGACGTGCAGGAGCTGGGGGTGGACTACCTCACCATTGTGGGACACAAGGTATGGCCCTGTTCACGTGGTCCAGCTGCTGTTCACCCTCTAAGACATCTCTATTGGGGTGCCAGGGAGACTTTGGGTGCCCCCCACAGCTTGATACCTCATCAGTGGCCAAAGTTTTCCTGCTGGATGGTGCTCTGAAGACAGTCTTCAGCTGGGTGACAAGGCTCCTGCGAGTCAGGGAGACCTGTCTGGAAGGGGGAGCAGGAGGAGGCCAAGGGCAGGGGACAACTCTGCAGCAGCCTGTGCCTGTGAGATGGGCAGGGGTCAGCACTGGAGGGCACTCGGATTTGGGCAGGAGTACAGGAAAGGGACAGCTGGCAGGGTCTCCAGGGTCACCGCAGCTGTTTCTCCCCACAGTTCTACGGCCCACGGATTGGCGCGCTGTATGTGTGTGGCCCCGGCACCACCACCCCACTGCACCCCATGCTCTTCGGAGGGGGACAGGAGAGGAGTTTCCGGCCAGGGTAAGGTGGCTGGGTGTGGCCCAGAGAGCTGGACCTTGGGCTGGTGGCCAAACCATGCGTGGCTACTTGGTCCGAGCTGAACTGGCAGCTGTGTCACCTGCCAGCCCTGGGGCAGGCAGCCCAGCGCAGGGAGATGGATCCATGTGTGGGAACTGTGGGAGCCTGGTGCACAGGCTTTGCCACGGGAGGAACCACAGGGTGGAACCGCCCCCTTCCCAACCACCTCAGAGAGGTGTCCAGGACCCCCTGCCAGCAGTGAGGGGTCCCACGTGGGGAATGTCTGTGCCCCGAGGTTGGGTTTCTGGTCCGGAGAAATAACTCACTGCTCCCTCTTCCCTTCCAGCACTGAGAACACCCCAATGATCGCCGGCCTTGGCCAGGTAAGTCATGGGTGAGCGGTTCCCTGGGGGTGCTGCATGGCGGAGCCAGCATGGAGACAGTCACTTGTGCTCCCCGGTCATTAGAATTGACAATCTCGGGGTGCAGGAGGGCGGGCGAACTACCAGGAAAGGAGATGGGGCTTTCTGGTGCCAGTTAAAGGAGGTGCTTCGGAGCACTTGCTGCAGGCTTTGCAGCCCTGGCAGTGGGCAGTCACACAGCTCATGTGGTGCAAGGCACCGAGAGACTGTTGGGGGATGCCGGGGACCTGGCAATTGCAGAGGCTGTTCCCAGGCTGGACTCACATGCCAGGGGGCTGCACGTGGAGGGAGGTGTCAGGGGGTCGCTGATGGAGCCTGTCTGGGTTTTCTTTCCTCAGGCTGCAGAGTTAGTGAGCAAGAACTGGGAGGCCTACGAGGCTCATATGCGGGATGTTCGGGATTACCTGGAGGCCAGACTGGAGGTGAGCAGACCTGGTTCCTGTTTGTCTTTCCCCTCCCAGGGTCTCAGCCTGCAGAGTGTGGGGCCTGGAGCCAGGGTGGGTATGTCCCTCTGGCCCTGCCACCTCCTCATCAGGACAGAGCTGCTCATGATCCCAGAGCAGTTCACAGCCCTCTGATTTCTCAGGCCGCCTTTGGGAAGCAGAGGATCCACCTCAACAGCCACTTTACAGGCTCCAAGCGACTCTGCAACACCTCTAACTTCTCAATCCTGGGCCCAGGCCTTCAAGGTAGCTCTTACCCCACCACTGCCCCGTGATGGTGCCCATGGAGGCAAGCACCTGTCCTGCACAGCACCCTGCAGCTAGAGACCGGCGGGCGCTTGGCCGTGGCTTGGGCAGGGAGATGAGGCAGGCAGCAGCCCTGGGAGAGCCTGGGCGCTGGGAGACCTCTGCTTGTGTGTGCTGCAGGGCGAAGGGTGCTGTCTCACTGCAAGATGCTTCTTGCCAGCGTTGGGGCTGCCTGCCACTCTGAGAAAGGGGATCGGTAAGCAGCTGGCTTTGCCAGGCCCAGGGTGTCTTCTCAGAGGAGTGCGGGTGGGAGGGAGGGAAACAGGACAGGGAAAGTGACCGTTGGTAGCTGTGGGCAGCGGCACCTGGAGCGGCACCCAAGGGTGCAGAGCTTTCCAGAGGGGCTGAAGGGCTGCAAAGGAGGTTATTGCAGGAGGCACAGCTGGAACGCTTGACTGCTGCTTGGAAGGACTTTGTCCCTCCTGGCTTTGGGGATCCAGGTGAGCTTGGAAGTACACTTCAATGCCTGGCACTGCCAGAAGACAGTCTGCCTTATGTCCGTGTGTACCTGGCTCACCTGCTCAAGCCCAATTTAAGTCTCCAGCAGGCTCCTTTGGGGGGGTGTGAGGACAGCAGGTGCTTTTGGCCTGGTCTAGAGCAATGCCCTGTAGACATGGCAGAGCTGCCAACCCATGGGGACATGGGAGAGGTTCTTCCTTGGAGGGGAAGAACCAGATCCATCGTAGGGCAACAAGCCCAGTGGGAGCAGGTGCCTTTGGAAAGGGAGCAGGGCACTGTGCAGGAGACAGGTTTGCCTGGTGTGCATCTGCAGATGTGCTCCCTCTTACGGCTTGGTGAAGCTTTCTGGTGACGCACGTGCTTCCTCAGCCTTCAAGTTAAACCCACTCACCCTCATGTCTGTTTCAGGCCCTCCTCAATTCTGCTCAGCTGCGGGATCCCCTACAACGTGGCGCAGAATGCCTTGCGGCTGAGCGTAGGGCGAGACACCACCCGGGCAGACGTGGACCTGGTTGTGCAGGACCTTGTGCAGGCTGTGGCGCAGCTGGACCAGGACCAAGCCCTGTAGACCCCGGGAATCGCTCCCTGGCTATCACCCAGGTTCTCGGGACGGGATTATGCCCTGCTTGGCCCCAGGGTGCTGGCTGCCTGTATCAGTTTGGGCTCAGGTTTTGGCAGGATTAGTTTTGCACCTGATCCCCAAGTCGAACTGGCCCAGCCTGCAGTTTGTGATCATGGATCAGACGTTGAGGAAGTGGCGGCTGGTGGTGGCAGGAGGAGGAAGTGGGATTGCCCGTTTCGGCAGCAATGTGCTCTTAGGTCTGCTTAGCCATATATCAGCTTGCGCTAACAAGGATCACAGCGGGGCTGGCACAGCTCTGCAGCACGTGTGGCTCAAGCAGAGAAGCTAGCACAGGCGCTGGAGGCAGCAGGGAGCTGTGCTGAGGAGGGGGCTTTGCTGCTTTGGGGCTGGGGCAGCTCATCAAGAGCTTGCTCAGGGCTCTGTCATCCCCACTGCACAGTGCAGGCATTCGCAGAGTCTTGCCGTCGCGTGCTCCTCGCTTGCCAGCATATACCCAGCTGGCTGTGTGCATGTTGGAATGATGGAGTCTCAAAGCTTGACTCCCTCCAGAGCTAACAGGCGTGGAAGCTATAGATGGAGCCTTTTGCCCTGGTTGCTTTCCACAAAGGAAACTTTCCCGTTGTCTTATCACTCAGAGGAGGAAAGACTATCTGCCCCAGAGGGAAACAAGGAGTTGATAGAAGCACAGCAAGATTCTGGGCTGGGAACTGCCTTGCCCCTGCCAGGGCCCTAAGCTACCAAAGGGTTTTTCGGCTGGGAAGGTGTCAGGCATGGCTTTCCCAGCACTGCGTTGCTTTACCTACTCCCCTTCCTCCTGTTCTTCCTACAGTGGGCAGAGCTCCTGCTGCCAGCTCCATGTGCTCCTAAAGGAAACAGAGTTGTCGGGGCAGCCATAACTGTGCCAGCACCTGAGGAAACGCGTCTTCCCTGTGTGGCTGAGGCAGTCACTCTCATCACCGACACAGGATGACACAAGTGTCACACGGATTAGGAGCATTGCCAGCTGGGCTGACTGATGCTGGGGAACTTGGTCTCCCTGGGTATTCATAGGAATAAAAGTGATTGCTGCTGCTGTGGCTTTTTCCCAAGTAAAATGTTATTTTCCATGGTGTTTTCCGTGGGGGAAGCTAGACTGGTTGGGGTCACCTGGGCAATGTCTTTTCCCTCAGAAAATGCTCATGTCCCAGAACAGAGGCACAGTCCACTGGAGCGGGGAGGTGCCCGCTGGTCCAGGTTGGCATGGAGTCCATGGACACAGATTCTTAGACGCTGGTCTTTCTCTTTACTAGCCATAGATTAGCACGGCAAGGAATACTATTTGGAACCAGAAAACCCCCGGGGCTTTCTGTAGATCTCATTTCTAACTGAAGTGTTAGGACCCAAGCACACTGACTTAAAGTCACTGGATGCCTGTCAGGCTGTTCAGTGTTACCACTGCTGCTCACACCTCAATCTGAAATGCAATCTTTTCCCTTTTTTTCTTCCCTTGCATAATAGTCAAAACCTCTTTTAGAAAAAGTAGTTCCATAGAGAGAATATTGCTCTGCTTCAGGGATAGATCTTTTATCTATCATGGACCTTTCTTTCACAGCTGTGGCACAACTGGAGATCCAGTTTTTGGGGCTCTCCTTCCCCCACAGGAGGTCCAGGCTTCCTGCATTGATTCAGACAGAAATTTAACCACAGAGCACAAAAAACTTTACTGACTTATTCTTTATACACACATGAAATGCAAGTTTTAACCACAGAAATACTAGCATTAGTTCATTTAGAATATTGCAGCCAAAGCATAAGAAGCGTTACAGAGGATATGAATACTCTGGGTGACCATTTTAATGGTTTTACTGTTCATTTTCCTACTACCACACTGCACAGGAGTGAGAGTCACTAGTGAATTCCTCTGTCTCCGTATTGCCTTATCCAGGGAAGGTGAGGAAGAACATGCCTATGACTTGGCCTGCACTTCTGTGGGCCAGTCTGTGCTTCCGCTCACACGTCCTACATGCTGGAGACAAATAGCCTTTTCTCATATGGCAAAATGTCAGTGGTTGTACACATTAGAACAAATTCACCTGTCATGGAAGTCTGGAAATACCAACATTGCTACATCAGCTGTGAATTTAAAAGTAGAGAGAGGACCTGGCCACTATGCTAGAACACCACAGAGTTGAAATATGTTCCTTTGACGTGGTCACATAGCCAGAATTGGATGGTAAAACCACAATTCATTTAATGGAAGAATCCACAATCTCCTGATAATCTTGTCTTCCTAAATTCTTCCAAGACAGTTTATAACACGCAAGGAAAAAAACACTAACCAAAATAACCGCTCCCCCAACAAGATCATAAGCACCTGGGAAGATCCGCAACACGACAAGCTGCAGGACCATGGCGATGACTATTTCCAGGTGCTGTACGGTGCTGACCAAAGCCGGGTGGAACTTGCTCAGGGCGTAGTAGACCCCCAGGAAGGCTGCTGTGGAGCACAGGCAGATGGCAAGGAGATAGCTCCAGGTTTCTCCATCCAGTGGGACGATTGGCTCTTGAAGTAAGAACATGGTGGATGCTCCCCACACTGTTCCCGTCCAGCTAAAGGTGAATAGTGCTGTCCACATGCTGATGTTATCTTTGATTGACCTATAGACTATCATGGAGAGAGCAGTGGTCAAACCTGCCATAACAGTCATGGTATAGCCAAAAGCTTCCTTCCAGGTGCTCAGCAAAGAGTTTTCTTCCTTAACAATGTTGGGGATCATGACCAGACAAACGCCAAACACGCTGCCAACTACAGTAATTATGTCAACATAAGCCATTCCTTCATCTACGAGTAAAAAAGCCAAAATGGCACTGAACACTGTAGTGGTAGCCCTCCACATAATGGTCCCATTGCTGGGGGGAACTATAGAGAAGGAAGTATAAGCACAGGTAATAGAGATGACATTGCAGACCCCATAGAAGAAGAGTCGGAGTCTGTGGCCTTTGGGGCCAAAGGGAGGCTCATGGTAATAACACACAACAGTAATGGACAGCACCTGTAAGACTGAACGGATGAAAATTAACTCTAGGGATGGCACTTTGGAACGATCAGAAATTAATCTTGTAATTAGAGCCACACATCCATGAGCCACGGCAGATCCAAAAAGGACTACCCACGTTTTCCTAGACTGCAGTATATTTCCTTCAGGAAAATGCTGGAATTGCCCAATCTCATCGGGTTTTGGCAGTTGTGCTGGCTGAAGCTTTGTGTCTATTGTACCGAAAAAGGTCCTTTCTCTCTTTTTCCCATCATTCAGTAGTCTTTTCTTAGGATTATCCTCCATAAATACTCCAGTATCTTCATTAACATCCTCATAGCCCTCTTCTCCTGGCTGGGGATAATGAGAAGTATATTTCACCGTTACTGTGTTGGGATGAATTTTCACTCGCTTTTTGACTGGGTATTTTTGGGAAGACGTATCCATTTCCTCAGAAACGTCCTGGTCTTAAGAAAAAAATGGAGAAGCACTGTTATTTTTATTTAATAAATAGCGAGAGATTCATTAGTATGTAAATGCTGTTAGTGTTTACAAGCTATTTTTATCAATTAAGTCCAAGTACTAGTAGATTGTTCTTGGTTTTGCTTTAATTTTCTGGTGAGTTACTGCTAAATACCATTGATAGGCCATTTGGATCTCCTTAAAAGCCAACCGTGGAACTTCATTTTAGTCACTAGTTTTTGAAAATGACATATATTCTCATTACGTGTAGTACATATAATGCATTCTAGTATATTCTTATTCTAATGAGAAAGTTCTCTTGCTAAGCTTTTTGGACAGTAAATACCCTGTAATTATGAATTAGACTTATTATTAATTGCTCGCTAATGTTACAAGATTACGGAAGAAATTTGGCTGGAGGAGATGATCGCCTTGTTTCTAAACTGACAGAGAGCAACACAGGGAAATAGGGAGTATCCCCGAGCAAGTCAGCATGGTTAGCATATGAATAAACAACACATTTTTGAACAATACTTTGACAGTGTTAAAAATTCCTTCTTCTTTTCACATCCTTTTATTTCCAGTGATTGATTTTGCAACAGATTTGTTCTTCAAATCTGATTTTTTTTTAATGGGGAAAATTTAGAAGGACTGATCCAGACTACTAACTAGACCTTCCCGTGGCAGACATTTAAAAACCACAGCAACAAAACCACCACCCTTTTGTCTCCCACTGAAGGTCCATTTCACACTACACAAGCAGTGTGAGCTCTCCCCTCGGTGCCCCCGATTTGTGCACACCACCGTGACACATGTAGCAACACACGTGGCACTGCTGCATGTGTCACAACGGCAGCATCAGCCTCCCAAAACAAGCAAGCAATCCCTTCACGCACCCAGCCTTCACCAGCACAAATGCCACTTGGTCTCTGCTGTCACAGGTGTGTGCAGCCTGCCCACAGGGAGCCCACCTGTGCCCTTAATTCCCTCCAGCTCTCCGCTGAGCTTGCCATTGCTGTCCCCAGGCCCAGCGTGACAGCACTGGGTCAGTTTAATTCAGGCACAGGGATGTCATTGAGATTACTTTGTTTCCACAGCGCCCTCCACCATCTGCGCAAAGAGCCCTTCCAAATGAAGTGGCAGCAGGAGAAATGCAACCTTCCCTGCCTTCTATTCTCCCCAGCAAATAAACACATGCAGACCTTACCTGCGACTGAGAAATTTAATCCCAAGCCAGAAGGGGAAAACACCTCTTGGTCATCTACATCTTTGTCCGGGTGTCTAAACAGAAACAGTAGATGCTCTCAGATACCAAATAGGAAAGGTTACAATCATCTCAGCACAGAAAGTAATACCCGAGGGAGGCATGAAACATTCTGCTTGTTTTTCAAAGTTGAAAATTTGAGAAGCACTAGCATGACTTTGAGGCCATGCTCCTTGGGAACTGGCAACCCTGGTGCATTGTTAGGAAAAAAAACACCACCATAAAACCCAAAAAACTTTAGATGGAGAGAAAGCAATCAGTGTCATCTTGCCAAAATCACTCCTCAGCCATCTCTCAGAATTATTGATGGGACTAATCCAAAGAACAAGTGGCAGTTTTGTGAGTGTAAGGTTCCTACAGGTTAGTAACAAGAAAATTCACCATCCCATGCCTGCTGTACTGCTTTACCAGTGCTGCGGAGGAGAGGATGCCCAGGAGGACCCATCCTCTGGATCAAGTCATCCATCCCCAGAAGCCAAGCCCAGCCCTGCAGGCAGCAGCAGTTTGACCTCAGTGGTGTCAGCACGGGATGGGTATGGACAACCCTGCAGTCCTTGTCTGCAGGGAGTACCGAAGCACCACAGCAGGTGGGTCCTGAAGGTGCAAGACCACAGCTGAGTGGACAATCGGGCTGAACAGCACGACGGTGGTTTGTCAGGGAGACCACAGATCAAAAGAGAATGTAAAAGTGGGTGCAATAGCTCTTCACAGAAATACTTTAAAAATATCGTGGCCAGGTTCAGCCTTTGCATTTTCTCCATCCATAATCTGTGACAGCCAAGCACTGCCTGTCTCCTGGCAAAAATAATTTACATAAGAATAGGACATTCTTCCTTCTTCCTCACAGGCTAAGTGTTTATTGAACCCCTGCTACACCCAAGCTAAGCTGTAGCCTACTTCTCGCAGGTAGAGTGTATCCCTGGTAGGGATCACGATGAATGGGAGTGGGGAGAGGGGCAGGCACCGAGTCCCAGCTCTGGAGGAAGGCAGCAGCACCAGTTTGGACCTGCATAAGTAAGTGAGGTATCCTGGGGCACCACCTTACTTTTGGTTTGGCAGACTACACTCCCAGCCCTGAGATACCTCACTGAAGCAGAGATTGGTAGACGTTAGAGGGTCTGAGGACAAGAAACACCCTTGTCTATGCAGGAGGCCTTGTGCTAGTACTCCTGTTCACGTTTCTGCTGCCAACCCATTTTCAGCAGAGCTCAGCTGAAAAAACAAAGCGTACCCAGTACACCACTAAATGGTGGAGGAGTACCCCAGAGTGCCCATTAACATACAGTTTAAATACTGCAAGAAACTTGAGAAGAAACAGCTGAAATGCCAAGGAGAGTAAATAAAGAGGGTAAGAGCTGGTATCAGCTGCACTAGTGGGCAGTTTAAAAGCACCCTACCAGAAATCTACCCCAGTCTCACCTGCTACTTGTACTTTTTCTTCAGATAAGTGGTTAATTTCAGATTCTTTTAATATGCAAATGCAAAATGCACTGAATGAGTCCAGGAAGGCAGTGATTTTCACAAGCACAGCTTTTCTTACCAAGCATTTTCATTGTGTTATAAATTCACAATTCTGCCTTGCTGTCCCCATATCTTAAAGAAATTAAGATCTTCTTGATTTAAGGCACAATATATGGATCGTGAATAAAATAAGTGGGAGGAAAATAGGACAAAAGGTGCACAACAGGCATTATTATCAGAGTGACAGTGGATCTAACCTGTATAAACTGTCATTTCATTAAGAAACAGCTGAGTACATGCTGCAACTATTGGTTCATGAAAACAGAAGCAAAATAACTAATCTTTTTACTATTAGCATAATGGTAACTTTCTTGCTTCCTGAGTTTAGATTACATTTTCTTCCAACAAATACAGAAAAGGGTATAGAAAAGAGACAAAATGCAGTTGCAAATTTAGTACTGGACCTGTGTAACGTATTCAGAGATCTCTCTGCAGCAAAACAATAGATCATGAGCACATAGCTCAAAATGGCTGTCCTATACAGATACTGTATTCCCTCCAGTATTCTTCAGCACTAAGAATGCTAACAATTGGAAGGTCTGGAAAGTGGAAGGGCAAACACATGAAAAATGAGAAAGGCAGGAGATGAGAAGAAACAAAGAACAAAAAAATAACAGGAGTGCTTAAACCAAAATTTAATTTTCTCTACTAAATATTGAGTATATGACAAATGTTACGCCAACTCTCACACAGTACATTTATTTGTACTCTTTGGTGTCCTTGCTTTTCTTAACCAGCGAGAATTTCAATGGAGACTGAGATTAGTGTATATCCCAAATCCATTATGTTTGTCCCAGACACAAATTTAAAATAAATGGAAATAAGCACAGCCTATGCAGAAAACCTGCTACTTCTCTTTCTGCTAGTCCCTTTTGTGGAGATCACATGAAGTTTTTATTTTTCTTCATCTCTGGAAACATAAAATGGTTTATTTGCATTTTCTTTGAAAAACATAATTTGATTTTGAATCAAGTTTAATACAAGGCTGAAGATTAAGCACTATGCAAAATTCTCATGTTATATAACAAAACAAACATTCCCAATCCAAACGACAACCTGGGACACCCATTTGAATTACCAGTTCATGGAAATCACCGACTGCTAAAGTGTGAACCCCGTTTTCCCATGGGTAAACGAATAATCACAATGGATTCAATAAATGTCACAAAACATTAATAGAATACACACCATGATTTCTTTCAAAAGAAAAAAACCCAAATACTCCTCTCCCCCCCCCCCCCCCCCACCCAACAAATTAGCCTTTTTTTAAAAGGT
>NW_008795924.1:34262-36369 GCF_000699145.1 Aptenodytes forsteri
CCCAATCACTACACATATGCTGATTAGCAAGGTAGAAATAGGTGATTATATGCCACTTGACTACTGCGTCGGAGGCTGAGCTCTCCTTCTTGCCGTGCCTGAAGGAATTAAGGCTTTGAGATCTGACTGGTGATTCTAACCACCAATTTTGAATAAACTCACAGAAAAATACTCTCATCTTCTGCCAGATCGGTCAAAATCAGTCAGCCAACCGAAATGTTATTACAAAAGATTTGCAGACCTGGCAATTGCAGTCCTTACGAAGTCGAAAACGAGAAGTCAGCTATCCCTGTGCTCTGAAAAGCAGGCCTCGCAGGGATGTTCCTTTGCCTCTGCTGTGGAAAATTCCCTGAATCCTGACCAGGTTAGACTGAGATTACCAGAGGGCTGTTAGCAATCTCTATAGGATAACTAGAGACTAACCATTTTCCCTGAATATTATACGTACGAAAGACCCACTCCATCCCTACAAACCCATGCAACTGACTCAACTTGTGCCACCTTCGCTAAGCACTTCCGTGCACAGTGCACTGACTTCTCACATTGCAGGTTTTTCTTTTGATTCCTTATCAGGTGCAGGAAAATCTCCTAAATTCCTGTTTCAGCACCCTCTCCATTAAACCACCTTAACCTTGCTGGAGATTCTTTGGTGCTTGATAGTTCAGGCAACTGCACATGCCAAGGGATCTACACTCATGTGATGTCTGACTAGTGTAACAACGTGAACCGAGGGGGAAGAAGCACAGCAGGCAATTAAATGTTGGTATCACTGAAACAGCCTACATTTCTGCTAGGCTTTTAAACTATTTGATAAGGTGCATGCTGGAAAATCAGAGTACCTTTATCTTTTTAGCCAGATGGTCTGACTATATCAATTAATTTTATTAAAAATAGATGCAAAGAAACTCAAGTCTTTATTAAAATTTAATGAATAATAAAAGGTATTTAAGAAAATGACAGCAATTGTATGAAAGGAGTTTTTGGTACTTAAGCACAAGAGCACACTTTATACACAAACCAACAAACCAGTACCCCATGTCTTCAAATTAATCGAGTCACATCCAACAGCACTGCCTAAGGGAAGAGCCAGTACACCCTTCACAGAATTCAAATATAAACCCTACACTTAAGCCCCACGAATTGTCAGTACATTCTTGATAATGTTTTGCTACCCAAAAAACAACCCATATTTGTGCTAGCTTGCTAAAGCTGCCACATGCGATTTCAATAGGATTATATGTGACACCTTTAATTTCCCATGCTTTCACTAACCTATTCTCATGCTGTATAAGGGCTCCAAATGCATCCAGTTCCATGCAAAAATACTCTTCTCTGATTTCTGCATTCATGTCTGTTGCCTGCTGCTACTACCTCTGCAGCAGCAATACTTGCATTAAGTGATTTTGGAAGAAGAGCCACTTTGTCTGCAAACTTCCCATTCCAAAACCCCTAATCTGAACAAACACCTTTAGACTGCAATTCCAGGCATGGGGGAAAGAACGGAGAATACATCAACACTTTATATGGTCTCCTACAGCATACGAAAATCGCCTGGCTAGATGTAAGAAAGGCCTTAAATGGTACATTACAATGGTCTGAAATAGAGCACGAGAAGGCACGTTCAGGTTTACTAGAACAGATTACAGACTAAGATTTATTTAAAGCTTACTGCTTTTGATCTTCTCCCAACAAATTGCATAAAACCTGGCAAGGCAGCAAGCTGGTGCGTGTGAGGCGTGTGCAGAAGGGCTTACAGGGACAGCTGGGTGAAAAACGGGAGACGGGGCTCAGGAGTTTCACATAGAGGATGGCACAAGTTGCGATGGCAACTATCACGTTTCCACCACCAAAGAGAGGATACCCAGCAGAGGAACCACGGCATCTCCAATGAGAACACAGGGAGCAGGCTCAGTAAGGCCTAAAAAAACCTAAGAGCGAGCAGCAACCCCGCGCGGTGGCCAGGGCAGGTCTGGCGTCTCGGCTGGGAGGGAGGCGGACGAGGGGCTGCTGCTGCTCGGGCTCCTTCCCCGCCAGGCCCCTCTCTCGCCGCCGGCTCCGCAACCCCCCCGGTGCGAGACTCGCCCGCTCCTGCTCCGAAACACTTACC
>NW_008795924.1:37775-85542 GCF_000699145.1 Aptenodytes forsteri
GGCTGGCGTCCAGGGGGGACAGGCGGAGTTGGGGGTCACAAACCGGGGGGAGTGTGGAGCTGGAGCCCCGGAGCTGGGGACCCCCCGTCCTGTTGCTCCTGTTGCTTATCCCCAAGTTGTTAGTGCGGTGACACCGGGGCAAGGGGATAGCGATGGGGTGGGCAGCCTGCCCGGGCTGGGGGCAAGAGGCCGCTCCTTGGCTTGCTAAGGGGAGGCAGACCCGTGCCGTGTAGTGGTGGTGTTTCCCTGACCTTTGGGGCGGGAGACGCAGCGTGCTGAGCCTGGGGTGGCTGGCGGGTAGGTTGGACCGTCTGGTAGTACTGGAGCTGGGAACCGTGGCTCTAGGCAGAAGCCAAGTGTAGGCAATGGCCTCTGACCAGTGCTGGGAGGTGGGAAGAGGCAGAAACACCAAGCTGGGGTCCTGAGCCGTTGGACAGCAAAAATAACAAGGGTTTTGCTTGGTTGGAAAAATTCTGTGATGGGTGCTGGTGACTTGGTGACTGGCCTATGGTAGGAAGTGGTGGGCAGCCGCGCTGGGCTTTCTGTGTGTTCCTGGGGTGGTGTGGGGAGTGTGAGGGGTTGTTGGGATGAAGTGTGACTTGGCAGGAAGAAGATAGTAGCAGTATCCATAGAGCAACTTAGGGATGTGACTGCTAGTATCAGCGTCAAAAAACTTAGTTTCTGGTAAGACAGTGTGAGTTTAATTAAACTAAATTGAGCTGCTTTATAAGTATTGATGATTTCAGTTGTGTTCTACACAATTTTGTGGTACTTGTAGCTCTGTAGAATTGGTCTAGTAATAGCATTTATTAAGTTATTGAGGAACGAAAAGCCTTTTCCAGATCACACCACTAATGCAACTGTTCTTAAATTGTGTCATGTGTTTGGTATGATGGACAACATTAATGTCTGGATTCGGACATCTCAAGACTTGCTTAACTTTTCCATGCTATTACGCTAGCAATAGGGGTGGTATGTGAGAAGGATTAGTCCAGATTTTCTGGATCCAAAGCAGTTTTGCCTTGTCTGGTGAGGTTTTTTGTTCATCTGTAGATAGCAAGGTCATTCAATGAGCATTTCTACAGTATAATCCATCAAGCCATGAAGAAATCACTGGACCACAGGCGGTATATACCTTGTCTGTTGAAAGGTGTCCTGACTATGGGAAGAAGTTCTTACTTTGTGGAACTAGAGGCCAGTTTATTTTTTCTTTCTTTCTGACTCAACTGTGATGAATTTTTGGTGGATAGCCTGAGAAAGTACATGTAGTAGGTGCAGAGGTTTTTGAAATGGCAAGCCAACCCGTGATGCAGCAGGATTTCCTGGTGAGCGGGAGCAGAGGAGCTAACTCCAGGGTTATGATTAATCTGATAGGATGTAATTTTTACTGGCTGCTGAACACAGAGTGTTCAGTTGAAATTCTTGGTTGCTACTGCTGATGTACACGCTTGTGGATTTGCAGCAGTTGGAGGGGCTGGTGGAAAATGGTACTTTTCTGAAGCTGAATGAACAGTTAGTGCCAGCTGTGGAGGTTCAAAGTACCTCTTCTACAAACCCTGCGTTTAAGGACTGGAGCACATGGCATTTGGCAGCTCGTGGCCTCTGGTGGTTCCTAACATTTTAGAAACATGCTGAAGTTGATAAATTCACTATGAAAGACAGCATTTATGGCCAAACATCCACATACAATATGCTGTGGACAGAAGTTGTGAGGGCAGCTGAAACCCTGATATTAGAGCTTTGTGACTGGGGTCTCCAAGCTTTTCAGCTGCTGTCTCTGTCCATAGCCTGCCCTTCGTATTGTGCAAATTTTTGTGTGACATCTACTGAAACTGCAGTGCAACTATCAACTGCACCTTTTGATAGTTGAGAAGGTTTATGAACATTGAATGTTTGGATGCATTGACAAAATGAGTTACTCAGGATGTTCAGAAACTCAACAAGTGAATGTTTTTGGTTTGAAAGATCCCTTTCCTAAAGAATATGTACCTCAAGTTTGCTCTGGTGACTTTGGATTCTCTCCTTTCTTTCCCTTTGTTGCAGAGATTTGCCCTGATATGAGGTGGCTAAACATTGCCATTTTAAATATCATTTTGGTAGGCGAGTGAACCTGTAGAAGTGTAAGGATGCAGTGGGAGAGAAATGCTTAATTGTGATGGCTTTAAAGTCATTTATTGTGATAAGAACATGTCTTTATCGTAACATTTATATTGTTTTCTGGTAAAATGCACAAAAGACTGCTGAAAATTTGGAAGTGCTAGTTCTGTAGTTAACACAAGACATACTGAAAGCAGTGAACTTGTCTTTTCATCCACTTAAGTTGTGCAGGAATGTTAAAGAGTAAATTTGGATGCAGTGCTATTGAATGGGTGGTTGGCCTCCAAGAGATCTGGCTCTCCCCATTCTGCACCTTGAAGTGCCCAAGTGTTCGGGTGAGGCTCTGGCTTCTAGTGCTTGGAGTCAAAACCAGAAGATGATACTGAAGTCTGGCGCCAAGATAAGGATATGCTTTATCTAAATCTGATGTACTGGCTTCGGGATTTGAAATGTCAACCAAAATTTGTAAGATACTTCATGCTTTTTTAAAGTTTTGGCGTTTTACTTGTGGTCACTCAAATTTACCACGTGGAGCTCTGAAACTCTCCCATTGTAAGTTAACATCTCCCCTTGCTTGCAGTGCCACTGCGTTCGCTCATTTGGCTAAAAATAGAAGTTGGTTTTCTTTCTTGGAAGAGAAAGATAAATCCTACAAAGTTTGAGTTCACCCACAGATGATTGTTTTGTCGTTCCTATCCAGGGCATCTAGAGATATGCTTTATTCTTAGCAATATTTTGCTTTTCCAAACTGATTTCACTTTGTTGGTTTGTGTGTGGAATATGTGATCAGGATACAAAGACAGATTTCTTTGTTCCTCTAGAAAATAAGGGGTTGAGAGAACATTATTATGACCCTCTGTTGCAACTTTTCAATCTGAAAATATGCTTCCAAAAACAAGTGGTTTTTTGGGAAGGTCCACACTAATTTTTTTTTTAAGGTAGACACCACCTTCAGTGGGCTGAAAGAGCTGAAGAGGAGGAGCTGCATAGGGAATCTTCTCCCTAGTTCTGATTTTGTAGCTACTTGCTAATTTCTGACATGTCCTATTGAAGGTCTAAATGTAGGTAATGATTTCACCACTTGACCATTTGTGTGTATCATTTGTGAGAGAATACCCAGTAACCTCAGGTCCTTTGGCTAAAGTTAGAAGGAGCTATGTTCCTGGTTTTTATAGTTTTGCAACACTTCCTCATTTGCATCTCTGCGGGCATTTTAGTATTTCGGAAGATGCTTTTTAATAATAACAGTATGCTTGAGATAGCAGGATGCCTTGGACGATAGATTCATCAGGGTATCTTTACTGAGCCCAAACTGTATCACGTGTATCCTGTTTTGAACTATAGGTTCAATATAAACTTGATAAATTTGGTGACTCTGCTTTCATATTACACAATCTCAAAGCCACCTTATTTTGGAAGAAAATGCCCATTTATAAGTATGGGTAATGCCATATTTGGTACAACAGGTGCAAATACAAAGCTTTTGTGCCCCCCCCCCCCCCCCCCCAAGCATTCAAGTACTCTACTTCGATACTGCCAAATGCTCGTTCCATGATTATGCCGCTAGTCCTGCCCAGGGTGGATTTGTAGACTCAGTCTTAGGATATGCAAAAAGGCATTGGTTGCATGACATTGGTGGGACAGGCCTCTCAGCCACAGTTGCCAGCATTATTAGACACAAGAGCTTGATGTGGGAGTGTATTCTGAGTTCTAGTCTCACAGTTATTAATCATTTATTGCAGAATTAAGAGCAAGAGGTTGAATTCTTAAGTCTGTCCTCCCTCAACTGAAAGGCAAGTTGTTTCAGGTGGTTCCCAAAAGTAATGTTTTATTAGAAAGCAGCATGAGGCAACATCCAGCCAACTGTGTTCCTTGCTGTGCAGGAGTTCACAAGAATATGTGCTATTTATTCTATAAATAAATCTAATGAGTGTATATTCTGTAACTCTCCATATAGCAGACTTGTATTATATTGGCAGGTGAAACAGTGTTAACAGATTGTTCAGCTCATAGGAAAAAATATTTCTTTGTAGAGTTACATAGGAATAGACCTGTGTGTCAGAAATGTTTCTAAATGTCAAATATTTTTCTACAATAAAATAATAATCAAAACAATTCATCTTGGATGCATTTCTTTTATATACTAGAGGATAGAATGTGGTGGTGTTTTTTGAAACAAAAATCAAATGACAAGCTGAGAATCTGTTTGTTCTCCCCCACATGAGGGTTTCTCTCTCCTTTTTAGGGTTAGAATCCCCAAGGACCAGGAAGATACCAATGTGTTAGTGTTTATAAGTGGAAAATAAAACTTCATTTGCAAATGGGTAATGAATTCCATCTTAAATGAGTGATAAAGATGCCAATTTTGCATTGTTATTTTCTTAGATCTGTTCACTAGGACCACAAGAACTTGTTCCTGCCAGTGGAATTGCACAAGATGGTTGAGCTGATCTGCCAGCCTGCCACAGTTGAGAGAAGAATCTCTTTCTCCACAGCTGCACAGTTCTTCCCTTTCCTTTGTGCTAGTGCCGCTGCTGGCTTGACCTTTCCTTGAGCTAGCTGAATTCCCTACCTGGCAAAACCCATCTGCTTGGGAGGGGTGTTTTTCTGCCAGGTGAATGAATTGTATCAGGCCATCAGAGTAAGATGTTGCTAGAGGTCATGCAAGGTCAGTGGCAAGAATGTTTTGGGGGAAAAATGGTTCTGGAGCTCCAGACCCTTCCTTCTTCAGGTGGCAGATTCAGAGTGACTCAGCTGTGTGCGCTCACCCTGGGTGGCAATGTTCAGCTTGGAGCCCATCACTGTGTGTGTAAAGTTGGGATTCCTGTGGGTAACTCTCTTACCTTTACTGAATTTCCTCTGCCAGCTTTGCTGGCCTGTGTTTGTTCTTCCAGTTCTTTGCGGTTGGTCCTGTCTGCCTTCCCATGAATAACTTGGTATCATCAGCAAATTGTCAGCATTCACCTCCTTTTCCAGATGTAAGAATGTCTCAAACAATTTGGGCTCCAGCTCGCATTCCTGTGGGACTTCACTGGTGGCCTTACTCTATTGTCAGAAATGACCATTTGTTTTGCTCTTTGTTTCCTTTCTTTTAACCAGATAACCTATCCATGCAAGGCCTTTTATTGCCATGGCAGCTTAATTTCTTTAAGAGCCTTTTGTGAAGAATCTTGTTAAACGTTTCTTGGAAATTAAAGCAGTCTTTATCAAGTAGAGCCCATCAGTGTGTGGGTAAGGGAGATCTTCTGGAGAACTCCTGTAGGTTTGTGGAACTTGACTTTGCTGTACAAAAGTGGGGTTGATTTCACTGTCTAAATGCTGTCTTCTACTTAGCTATCAACTGATCTATCTTCTAGAATAGTTTCTACTAAGTTAGGCTCACTGGGCTGTGTTAGGTGAGAGAGAAAGCACAATTATAAATTGTGCTCAAGAGTAAGCACTGCTCCAAGCAGTAGAATTTTTTGAAGGCTCTTTTCTTTTGATTCACTCTTACGTGGCTTCTGTGGTGTCTAATAATTTTGTTTTTCCTGTAGCCTTACAGCCTTTAATAGGGCACTGCTTGGGGGAGAGGAATTAAGAATCTCTTTTCTAAGAAATGAATATTTTTAAAAATGTAGAGGAACTTATATATTTTGGGATCTTCGTTTTCCTGAGTTCAGTGGAAATTGGTCCAGGGATTGACAATTACTGGTAGTGGGAATTGGAGAAAAGGACAGAGAGAAGGATAAGCATGCAAAATACAGCCATGCAGGCCTGTTTCTATTGGATACTGAGCTTAAAAAAACCCAAACAAAACAACATGGTTGCAGTGATACTGTAAAACAAATAATATAGTACAGGGAGTGAAAGTCACCGCTGTAGAGATCATTCTTGCTTACAGAGCTGAAGTTTAAGGGTCTGCCTGCCTTTGACTACTTCCAAACTGCACTCAGCAGCCTGTAACATTTGTGTTCTGCCATACATAATGCTCTGAGAATGGAAGTGTGAGTGGAGATAGAGAATTAAAATGGTAAGGATAGCTACCAAGCCTTTTGAGGGACTTCTCTGAAAGATTGTGACATGTCGGGTACTCTGCCCTTTTAGTTACAGATCATGGTTTGTTTATTCTTCATCTCCTTTCTATTCCAGAATTCCAGTGTTTTTCTTCAGCTCTCTGAGGCTTTTGCTATTTTAGCACTAGCTGATTGTTCTACTTGTATTTACATAAATCAAATAAAATTTGCCTATAATGTGTCCTTTCTCATCCCTCTAAAAAGGGTTGGTATAGTGGGTCAGAAGAAATGGCATAATTTCTGTGGGTTCGTGTGTATCTCTTGCCTTCCCCAGTCTCATTGGTGATCTTTTTCTCTTTAGTATGTATTGTTTCTGTAAGCTCCATTTGGAACAGTTTTCTCTGCCAAAGTGATAAGATGGAGCTGAAATTTAATTCATGTTTCAAAATGTTTAGGGAATTTTTGAATACTAATTATTATGCTATTGTACAAGATGCTGGATGCGGTCAGAACCTGAAGAGGAAGAGACATGCAGAATATTGTACTATTTCATTAAAAATGGCCAATCTGAATTATGGCAGTGCTGTCCATTTGCTGAGGTGGGAAAGAGGACGGTAGGTTGGATGGCAGTGAAAACTTGGGATTGGGTCCTATCAAATATCCCCAAAGCTGGAGTATAACAAGTGGAATTGTCACAGTGGAACGGCAGATTTCCTCACTCTTCACTGTTGTAAGTGAGTGGGAGAACACAGGCAATAGAGTTAGTCAAGTTTCGGATATAACCTATGCTACTGGCACTGTCAGAAAAGGAATGGAAGTGAAATGCCCCACTTCTGGCATTTTTCTTAAATGTGTGTTTCAATATCGTACTGTTATACTTAGTTTTCTCCCCAAAGAAACCAGAAAAGCTGCTTGTCTTTTGCTTTGCAAAGAAAAGCTTTTACACACTTCTGTTTCTGTTGGTGTGTGTAACTATAGAGCACTGGCGTTAGGGACTGGTGGTTGTCCAATGTAAATTATTATTACCTGAGGTGGCTATTGAATTGTGAATTTCTTGTCTTTTTGAAATGTTTGTTAATGTCATAGCCATTAAAGCTGCTAAAACTAACTTTTTCTGTTGGTATGCCTTACTTTTCTGATTTCTCATTACTGTTGTTTGACTTAGAGCATGTTGGTGTCCAGGTAGAAAGTTGAGAGGGAAAAGACAAGGGCATTAGTGAGGAGTAAGAATCAAGGGAAGCAAAGTGTCATGTTTGGTGGGCAGGGGGAGGAATTGCCAGTTGTAGCTGCCACTATTTCCTAGACACTTTGTTTTCCCTAGGCAAATGCATATGAAACTGCTAAAATTTGAAAGTGTATCCTTTTTAAAACCTTCAGAATATTTTCTTAGAGACTTGTGCCAAGACTTCATCCGTGAGGAGCGCCGGACCTTTTGCAAGAATGTTGTCATTCACCAGCGTCATCCATAGCATTTGTGCAGAACTTGGAGTCTCTCTCCGTGTAATGCCAAGATATACCACCAGTATTTTCTGTAGTAAATTCTGAGGTATTGCTAGGGTATGTCACTCATGTAGTTCATTTTATTGTGAAATACACAGCTAAGAATAACCCTTTCACATCTTACTTGCCCATAAATTTTTGGCAGTCAGCTCCTTTGTTGTCTCTCCCTCAAAACACTTCCCTGACCTAAAGTCATGCTTTGATAACACCCACATCTAGAGTTTAACTATTGTATCTGCCTCTGTCCCGAAGGCAATGTGTTGCTCCTTTGTAAGTTATGTTTGCATTCAAGCTTATGTCAAAAGATAATGGCTTTCTGTGACAGTAATCACAAAAAACATTCATCCTGTGGGACAATCGGTACTGATTTGTAGTTCCCCAATTCTGATCTCTTCACCTACAAGACTGGTAAATGGCAAGCAGCACCATTGCGAAATGGTACAAAGTGCCATTAGATTTATTTATGCTGTTTGAATCCTGAGTGCATGTGCAGGTTCACTATTACTGGCAGAGGCAAGCATGACACAGGGAAAAGCTTATGGAACTAAGCTATGATGGAACAAATACATAATTGAAGAACATGGGAATGTACAAAAACATTGGCTTGCAGCTTGCTAGAATGCAAGATTGCACAGCGGGCTCCCTTTGGACCAAATGAGGTGATGGATGAACAAACCAGCCTGTTCCCCTCACATGCTGGTGGCAGCTAGTAGAGGAAGTATCGTGCAAAGTAACTACAGCTCCTGCAGCTCCCTGCTTTTCTTTGAAGTAGCATGTTTTATAAAAAAAAAAAAATGCTAGCCTTTTTAATCTCTGGTCAAGCTATTGCTAATATTCTTTGCATGTCAGACTCTTCAAAAGAAGAATGTGTGTCTCAGGTTAGTTTAAGAACTATTCTGTTCTTCCTGCGAGCTCCTGCAACTGATGTTACTGGCAGAGTTCCCTGAAATGGAGGCTTAATTTGAGAAGACAAAAAGCTGTGGTGAAGAAAGGGAAGAACATGTTGGTAGAAGGTTAGAAATGATCTGAATGTCATCTTACGTTCACCAGACTTTCCTTTTTAACAGCAACAGAGACCAAAACTTTAAGACACAGAACAGCCTTGTTTGTATTTTTTTCTTAGCTGTAAATTCATGCAGTTAGGGCCTTAGTTGCTGGGGATTTTTTTTAATCCTAAAGGGGAACTTCAGTTATTACATTGTTATAGATGGCTCAGATAAGCATGCCTGTGGTTGAGATGGGTATTATTAGGCAGTTATTCAAATAATGCCTCTGACAAACAAATCATTCAGACTGGAAATTCCTGTATTAGATTTTTAGCTGCAGATTGAAAATTGTGTTCCAAAAAAAAATATTCAAATTAATTCTTGAATATGAGATTAAGGAATTTTTTTGACTGTGGTAAATACACATTTTTTTTCTAAGGATTTTAGTGGGAAACTCCTGCTGAATTTTCCCACTTTAGGGTAAAGACCTGTAGTTGACCTGTTCTGTGGCTTAAGTGTGATAGCTGTAAGTTGTTACTTAAAAAAAAAAAAATAATCCACGTAGCTTGATGAGTTTATAAGTGTCTGCAAAATAGTAAATGGGAGCTTGGTAAGGACTACAAGCTATGTTTTTCAGGGTGGATCTGCACTTAGCAGATTTCATTATTGTGCAGATTTTACATAAGGAACAGATTGCATGTGCCACAGTGAGGGTAACCTACACTGTATCCTTCCAACTTTGTCAAGAAGGACAGGAGTTTGACAGACATCAATCTGTTACTATGTAAACACAAGCCATTCCCCATATCTTAAGCATAACTTCCAGGGTTTGAAAACTAGGCTTGAAATTCTTTGTCTGTTGTCATTAAGTTACTGAAAGGTAGATCTTGCCAGTCAGGTGTCTTTTGTGCTATATTCATGTTTCCTCCAAAGCATGCAAGTTACTGAGAACTCAAAAAATGAACAAATGTTTTTCCTAACTTTGTTTAGGAGAGAACGTTTGTTTTGGCTGAAATCTTCCAGAGCAACTTAGACAGACACCAGCATGGGAAAATTAGTAAAACTAGCAGGATATAACAACATTTTTGTGCTTGGGCAGTTTAAAATGTCATAGTGGAATATGAAGTAAAAGAACAATGTAAACTGCTTTTACCCTTGCCAAAAGCTAACTGATGGTGTGGAGATCAGACTTGTTAGTGCTTCAAAGTGTGTTATAAAGGTAAGCAAAAGTGTCCATATATAGAACTTCTCACTTTTGCTACGATACCCAAGTGGGAGGTTACTCTGTTGGGGAGCTGTTTGGTGACTTCATTTGTTGTGTGGGTATCAGTGCTCTCACGAGTGGAACCTGGTGGCTTTAATACCATTTTCCCGCCTTAATTCTAAATATCCTGATCATATGTGATGAGAAGAATTGAGACCGCCCTGCCCCCTCCATATTCTGTTCCTTACAATCTGTTTTCCTTACTCTCCAGCTCATAAGAATTTTCCTGTATTACCAACACAGATTTAACCTTGCAGTATGTTTTCTTGAAGACCCACTACCTGAAATGTTCAAGTGGTTAATAGTTTCATGTAATATCTGCTTTGCAGTCTTCTAGCACCTGGCTTTCAAGCAGAAATACACTATTATTTTGTCCTATAATTCCATTCCTTTAGAAACAGTAGTTTATTTCTGAAAAATTGCAAAGTCTTTATCATTTCGACGTCTTCATCCTCTAACTGGGACGTGCTGTGTTGTGAGAATATATGTTATAAAGATTTTTACCATTGAAATTTTATTTAATGAAATAACTGGTATTGAGGAGACTATTAAAGTGTGCTTATATCTAATTATTTTAATTTTTTCACTGGTTTTTTTGTGCATTGCTGGAATCCCTAGCAACATAACTCTAAATCCAAATTCATGTTGCTTTTACAGCCACTAAGGGATATTAAAGCTGTAGCATTCCGAGATCTCTATCCAATCTTGTGTTTTACTGTAACAATGGACTTTTACTAGAAGGGTTATTTATTTGCTTTTACTTTTGTGGTTCTGCCTGGGCTTTCTTTGTTCCTGGAAGAATATTCAACAAAAAAAAGGACGAAGAGAGACCTTGAGTTAATCCCTTTCTCTGTCTTGAGGGAAGATCATTTACAATATTCTTGACAGATGCTTGTCTAATCTCTTAATTGCTGGGAATTCCACCGCGTTTCTTAAGCAGCTTATTCCAGTGCTTTATATTCTTACTGTTTGGTTTTTTTCTAATGTTTAACTGACACAATTTGCAGTAAACATTGATTTTTATTTGGTCATGTCCAGCTATTTTTGATGTACTTGTATGTATTTGATTCCCATTTTTTCCCTTGATATCTTCTCTAACACAAACGGTGTGTCTTTATATTCCAGTTCTTCCAGTGTTTCCTCATAGATCTTTTCTTGTCTTCTGATCCAACTCACTGCTTTGTAGACTGTCCTATCAGTCCATATCTTGAAACCTGGAACCCCAAACTGGGCACCCTGCTTTAATGCTGGAGACTTACTAGTGCTAGGTGGATTGCTCTCCATTCATTTATTTTGAAGAGCTCTTCACAAGACTCCATTGCTCTACTGTTATTCTTTTGTTTGTAGTTCATGTAAGGCTCTGTAAGCAATCGCAGTGTTTTGAGGTTCTGTGTTGGCCTGTACTTGGTTGTGTATCTGGATTCACTGTTGGTTTCTGTCACTCAGAGGCATGTTCATCCTCCTCACAAATGGAGGAATGAAAAGCAGGATGGCAACCAGCATGTAAAACAGTTGTCACTGGTGAAACAAATCAATATTTGCCCCTTGGTAAAGCCAGCTTCCACTATGCGGTTAGCAAGATGTACAACATAAACATTAGTTTCTTGGCTGATGATATTTGATCAAGCAGGAGCTGTGGCTTTCTTACTTGCTCTTGTCTAGGAGAATCAGGACTTTCCTTTTTGATGTTGTTGCCTGATGCAGTTGCCTGTGTTGTCATTCGATTAGTTGCAGTCTTCAATATTCATGAAGAGTAGTGAAGAAAGGGGCTGCCTTGTTTGTTCAGCGTCAAGCTGTTGAAAGCATACGTGGAACATTGGTTTCTCTACATCCTTTGATTTCAAATGCTGGGTTTTTGTTACTATAAAATGGTACAAATCTTCATGACTATTTCTGACAGTACAGAAAGAGGATTTGCTTTTTCATGGTAAAAGTGTAATAGCAGCTTTAAGAGAAAAGAAAAAAGCTGGGAAAGAAAATTAAAAAATGTATGCTAAAAAAGTGAAAAAGGGATACATTTAATGTGAATATAGTCTCTGTTTTTTACAGTCTTCCTCTAAAATCTGTCTAAGAAATGACTCTCTTCTAGCACAGACTGTATTTTCAGCTTTTGTTTCTTTCAGACTGTAGGTATGCTTTTGTACCAAGTAGGGATGTTTTGAGACTTGAAACCAATCTTCTAGTTATGACTTAATTAGCAACACTTATTTATTGCCTATTTGGATCCTGGCTTCTTCAAATAGCAGTGTTTGTTTCCTATCAATTTATGATCTTCAGTGAATAACTTCAGACATAGATTTGAATTGGTACTATATTATTTTAAGTGCATGATGATTTGAAACTTGGATTTCATTCATTGTTTGCTTATTTTGAAACTCTGTCTCTTACTGTGTTTTACAAGCTAATTTTTCTTGGGACTATTGATGGAGGTAGGATGAAGATTTAGAATTGCAGTGGAACTAGCATGTGTTTCCTAGGCTTTACTGAATTCTGTTCATTTAGTAGCTTTATATTGATAAACATGCCTAATCTTTTTTTTAGTGCACTTTTGTTCTCAATTACTGTTTTCCCACCTTTTTTTTTTTTTGTGACAATCACTGCTATCACCTTTGCTGCCCTCCTGTCATGCCCAAGCGTCTGCTTTTGACTGATTAGCTTCTGTTCCCTCCACCCTTGTCACTGCTTCCTCTACAAGCAGTTTGGCTCCTGCTTGGAGCACAAGGTCATCTGCCTGGCAGGGCTTAGGGGGTTGTTCCAGGCCATGCCTCTGGTAGGGAACAAGTGCTCTATACAGCTCTCAGAATAAAATAGGGGATATTGTATGTTTCACTTAGCAGTTACAATGCTGTCTGCATTTGCCAAATCATCAGTAGCCGCTAAGTTTGTACTGTATTTTTGGAAACACATCGAATGAATTTGAAATTTGTTAGCAGTTGGTTTGTCAGCAGATGAACAAGTGTTTCAGTAGTGAAAAAACTAAGAGGACAGTGATTGAACAACCTTCCTTTCCTCCTGCGTGTCCTCTCTTTAAGCTACAGTCCCCCAGCAGTTAGCTGTATTTTGCTGTGCTGTTTCTTTGGTAGCGGTGGTTAGTAAAGGCATGTTGGAAGACAGGTATCTCTGCAGGTTAGAGAGTAGTTTGTGGTCTAATGTATAATAATTGTGATACTGAGGTTTGTTTGGGGGTGGAGAAGTAGTTGGTGTTTTGATTCTATACTTCTGTGGCAACCGCATTTCTGACTTTGGCTCTGAACCTAATGGAGCATGCTTTGTTCTATAATTGAGCATTTTACTAGGTGTAACAGTGTATAGTACAGGAGTAAATGATTTCTCAAGTAATCTGGCTAGTTCTCTGAGAATATGGGTTTCTTCCCTATCATTGCAATTGGGAGACCATCAGTACTTTATTCTTCAAATGTACCACCCAGGGAAACTCATATCCTCCATATATATAACTTATCTTACCAATATATCACCCTTTTTAATAGACTAGGAAGAACATAATCATCAATCTCTTACTTTCCCTTCTAAGAGCTGTCAAATATCCAAGGCAAAAAAAAAGTCAACTGCTCTCTGATTTCTTGAGAGTTTGGCACTGTATGTGTATAAGGTGCTTGAGCTTTATTTATTACATCAAAATCCATTCAGTCTTATGGCATCTTTCGCTCTGGTTTCATGAATGTAGTGCACAATTCCACTGCCAGTTTCTCTTCTGCTCTGTTCTGTTTAGACTTTGCAACATTTTGAAGAATCCTTTCCTCGTTCAAGCTCCAAAACTGTTTTCCTGCCCCTCCATAGTAGTCTAGAGAGGTTTTTCCACAGTGGCTATATATGACTTCTTAGTTAATAGGCTTGGTAAGATTCAGTTTAGTTTTAAAGCAAAAAAAAAAAAGTTTGTGCTTTTGCGTCACAAACTTGTAGCAATTTCTTGTCTGAAATTAAAGTAAGAAATTTAAGAAAAAGAAACACTAACAGAGCAGAACAACAGCCAGTTGGAAGGGGAAGCTAAAAGACTAAATATGGGGTATAACAACTCTAATCAGAATTTCTTGCTTCTGACAGCAAAGAACTAGATGGTTTGGTGTTAGGAGCAAGAATCTCACCAGCTAGCTGACAAAGTGATTTACCCTTAAATTCGCCTGCTGTGGTTAGGAATTGTCTTTTTGACCTTAAGAATTCATTTTCCCCTGTAACCTGGGGGCTCTGCCTAGAAAAGAGATTGCAGACTTTAAATGTTCATTTCAGTCTTACCTTGGGTTTGTAATGACAATTGTTTGTTGATTTCAGGAAAATTTGACTTGCAAATATAAAATGGTTAACTACCATGTTCATTGTTTTCTGTTCCATTTCCCTGTAATGCAGCTTAATTTTATGCAAGCCTTCATCTGTCTGGGAGTTTGCAAGCAGGTTAGAAATTAAATTGTACGTTAGAGAACAGTCAATAATAAATATCCTTTTAAATGTTCGCATTTAAATAAAAAGAATTGTCAAAACCCCTCCTATTAAAATGATACTGTAAAATGTGTTCAGGTTCCCATTTTTCTAGTGAATTAAAATCTCAGTCTGTTTTCTTTTTTCCTCCTTTGGCAATTGATCTGATATCTCCTTCTCCCAGATCATTCTCCCGGTGTTCGAGTAAGGTCGACAGCTACTCAAAATGACAACCTTTTTTCAAGTGTGGCTGCCAAATTGCATTTTCATGTTCGAGAAAAATCTTCTGTCTTCAAAGAAAGCATGGACACTCCTGTTACAGAAACATTAACCGTTCCATTTCTGCTCACTGGTGTTAAAGAATCAGTGCTCCCTCTTTTGAGGAATAATTGAAAACTCGTGGAAGAGGCTTTTGTACCCATTGGCAAGGAACTCATGAAACTTTTTTTAGCTTAAAATACAGGATTTTCTCAGCATTGCTCTCTGAATGCTGGCGAGATGTTTCAGCTTCAGTTTGGGAAATTTTGATGAAACTAGTAACTGGCTCATTTTGCATTCTCTTAATCTGTCCAGTATATCTGAGACTGGAAGATGACTGTATTGACTGCAATTAATATCTGAATAAAACATGGGCACACAAGTGTTGAAGAGTTCCCTGAATCGTGACTGCAAAGGAAGATTCAAGTTGTGGGAGTGCTCAGTGTTGGGCTTCACTAGGGTTGTTCCTTCAGAGGGTTGGCATTAAAACAGGCTTTTCTTTAAAAGCTGCAGTAACCACAGGTTCTATCAGACAGAAACAAGCCTTTGAAAATAGTAATCTTTGATCAATTGATACTTCTGCAGTGTCTGCCTGTATCTTCTACAGGCAAAGAAATTATTTCAGTCTTACTACGGTGGAGTGGCAACTTAATTGCGTCGGTTTAACATGAACTAGCGAATGTGGTAGAAGAACATATGCAGTATGTACTGTTAGGAGCCTTTTTCTTGACTGAGTAGCTGTTAGATTTATAGTATGAGTTGTGTTGCTGTGAGGGGCTTGGGTGTTTCTGTGATCAAACACAGGTAGAAGACTTCAATGGCAGCACTGTAGGAGAGGAAAAACTGAATATTTTATATCAGTGCTGTGTCCTAGATATGTCATCACCTCATAGCATAAGGTCTATAAGAAAACTGTAATTATGTGTATTAATGAAATGAACGCAGCCACATGTAAATTTTTAGTTACACCACTGAAGAAGGCAGATGTCGTACTACAATTGCATATTGTGTCAGATCTGCTCATGATACTCCTGTCTACAAGGTTAAGTCCTTCTTACAATTCTGTTTTTGAATGGAACCTGCAGAAATATGAAGTTTTAGACAGAAATCAGCTTCATGTTTTTTTTACTGAAAAGGTATAAAGAAGAAAAAAAACCACAACCCAGGCATAGAAAGCTCAAATGCAGTAAAACCTAGCAGGCAGGGGTGGGGTTTTTATTAAATGTATCGAATGGGAAATTAACTGTAAATTCTCTGGGAGCTCTATATTCGGGAGTTTTTGTACTTATGAAGGATATGCGTTTTTCAACATGTGTATTTTAACATAATGAACATCTGCTTTAAGCATACAGTGAAGTCCAGGTTTCGCCCCGCATGTAAGACAGGTGCTTTCCATAGGAAACGCACAAGTAATTTCTGGTGTTCCTGGGAAAGAGCAGTAAGCCTAAAGGGGTTAGTTTAAAACGGTAGTCTGTTCCATTTTCTCCCCTTGTCAGTATTATGACCAGATTTATGAACACTTTTGATAGAAATGTAAAAATCAGTGATGGAAGTTGCTCTAGAATTGCTTTTGAAGCACACATTTCTTTTGTTGCTTCTTCCAGCCAGGTATGGGAAGGCCAGTTGGCAATTCTAGCACTTATGTTCTGCTTTGAAAGTGTCTGGAGGCTTTGGTTAGATAGATAACATGTTTTGCTAGAGACTTTACAAATGCATGTTAAAGCAGCATATCCTTATTGAATAACATTATTTAGAAGGCAAGGTATGACAGAGACAGGAGAATATGGTAATAACAGTAGAACAGTTAAAGAGTAAGAGGTGAGATTGCTCTTATGTTTCCTGCTGGTCATGGGCTGAGAATCGATTAGAGTAGTGTTGGACTTGAAATATGTAATTAATGATGAAAAGAGCCACTAGGAGTTCGGACTGTATTGAACATGAACTGTGTAATGAAGTAGAGAGGTGAGCTCAACCATGTTAAATGGAAGAACGTGTCACATCTGTAATATTAAAAAAGCTGTCTTAGTATTAGAAAACTGCAGTGGTAGAGTACTCAGTGATTTAGAGTATTTAGCATAAAAAATCTGAATGAGCTAATTAAGGGTATTAAAATGCTTGCAATAAAATTTGAATATTGAAAGTTTATAAAAGCTCTAAGCAGTAATTAAGGATGCTATTTTAATATCTAAAATTCATTAAAGTTGAGCAAAGAAAAACCCTGCCGCAGCTCACAAGGGAAAGTATAAAAAGAACATCTGCTTTTAAATTCTTGTTGTCGTCTCTCTATTGGATTTAGTTAAATAACTAAGAAACATGAAATTAGACTATCCTCTTCTCATACATAGTATAATTTGGGATATTCCCATGTCCTTGCTAAAACTGGAGAAGATAGCCCTTTGAATGTTTATCTAATTTTATACTTCAGTTGATAGGGGATTAGAAACTACATTGTGAATTTTTTGTCTGCTCTGTATTTTCTGAGATTTTTCCATTTTAGAGCTTCTGAGATCATGGTTGAAATAAAAACTATACTTTCTGCCTAATCAAGCAACTTCCTCATTTTTAGCTGGTGAAGGTTTTTTGGCACCCTGTTCTCAAGCTATCCTTGCTATAGCTGTCAGGCTACTACTGCTTAGGTAATGGCAGCTCCCTGAAGAAAATGAAGAGAAGCTCTGTGTTTATAGCAGCTGGCTCTGGATAACCCTTTTGGTGCTAGAACTGCCAAATCGAGCAGTAGGAGAACATTCAAGCTAACTCCCCATCAAACTGCAGACCTTTGGATAAGCTCAAACAGTAGCCAAGAAGCTACTGGGAAATGGAAGAAAGGTCTTTGGCAAGAAGTTCTCTAGTTTCACAAATTTCTTCAAAAGCTCACCAGAACCTGTAGTGGGTTATTCTGAATATTGAGTTACATCTTGTCACCCGGAAAGGTACTTCTCCAAAAATGTTTACATACCTGTGTTATTGAGCCATCCACCCTCTCTCCTTGCAGTAAGTCTTTTGTGTGACAGTGAGTTGGATTAAATAAATAGAACGGGGCCTTTCAGTTTGCCATCAGCTTCTTTCCTTAACCGCTTTCCACTGGTGATAATCAGGATTTCTCCACTTGTTACCAGGATCTGCCCCTTTCTGCTAAAGTATCGGTGGTGTTTCTCTAGTGCATGCTTTTGCCATTCATAGTTTGGGCCACTGCAGTAGAGACTTATATGGGTGAGTCTGTGAGCAGGTTTGAAGGTTAAGACTATGGCCTTTTGAGGTAGGGGAACATGCAAAGGCTCACTTATTAACTGTGCTTATTGATGAGTAATTTTTGTATTAGCATCATTGACTAGTAATGATCGCCATTACCTTTCTCCAAGAATGAAAAATACTTGAAGATTTGTATCAAATTCTGAGCTGTTCTAGCTCACTGTTAACATCGAGTGTCTTCCCTAAATGGGATTTGAGCATGTCCATTCACTTTTGAAACCCAAAATGGGAGAATTAATGCCTTGTGTGTTACGGAATGAGTAGTACTGAAAATGTCTTAATTATCTTTCAGTTACTCTGAAGTTTTATACTTACTGCATCTTCCTCGAGAAGTATTTCTGAAAAATAAGGCTATTAATTTAGTTGGCTTTTGCTCAAATTAAAGGGAAAGTGCTTTTTCTTGTTACATATATCTGTACAAGTGAATGGATATTACCTTGGCCACTCAACTAAATTCTCCATAAAATAGTGCTAGTGCTCCTAGAGAACTCATTTTTAGCACTACATTAATGTGCTTTTTAGCGTTTCTCTTAGCAGGACTGTAATCAATACAGTACTTCATAATTTCTCAGGATAGACTCAGATTTAGATAGAAAGTGAGTATTAATGTGTAGAAATTATTCTCTGCAAGTGATTATGCTCTTAGTTCATTCAGGAGACAAAACCAACTTGTCCTGGACCAGGAAGCTGCCTCTTATCCAATACCCTTATAGTCATTTATTAAGCTATCTGCATTCATTGATGTTGTCTGTTCACACCACTGCTTTTCATATTATCAGAGAAATCATTAATAGCTTCCTCTTCTCTGAGATTATGTTATAGTTTCTTAAAAGTCACTTATTGGTCAAAGTTTTATTTAAACAGCAAAATAATTCTAAATGTCCTGTTTACAGATGATTAACTTGGAAGATGACTTAAAGTCAAAATCTGAGTGTGGATGAAGTATAACAGACTTAGATGTTCTCTGCGTATGCAGCTCTCCTATGGTCTTGATGTTTGCCTGGGCAGTGGGAGTCTATTTAAACCTGTAAAGTTGAGCCGTGCTTTTCTTGTGGGAAGTCCAGGCACTTATTTTAAAGGAAGTGGTCTCACAAGTATTGGAAAATGAACCAAGTTGGGTTAAACTCTGTTTCTCTTTGAGAGGAACAACTGCATTTATCAGATAGTAATTTCATTATTTATTCCTTTATTAGAAGGCACTCCTTCACATGGTGATGTTTCATATACTGTTTTATCATTGAGAGTTTTACTGTAACTTCCTAATTGTTTCCCATTCAGGGAGCGTAGTTTTGTGGGGCTAGACATTACCTAGGAAATTGCACTTGGATCTCGCCAAGCATTTTCATGAGTTTAGCTGTGTTTGCAGTGGGTGTTTTAGTTTCTTTAAATGTATTTTGAATTTTTATCAACTGAGATAGTGAAATGTTTCTTAGATTTAAACCTTTTGAAGAGTTACATACTTTGTTTCATAACCTATAAGCTAATAACATAATGTTACTTTTCCTGAGGGTCCAAGATGGTGAGCTTACAAGCAAAAAATGCTTGTCAACTGGAACCAATTGTTTGTACACCCTCCTTTGCCCAATTTTTGAGCCCTTCCTCCCCCCACTAAAAATAAATAAATAAAAAAGCTAACAACTCAGAAGCCAAAATGATGAACATTAAATCCTGTGCTACTAAAGTTCTGGCATATTTGAAGTAAGTTTTTTTTTTGTTTTTTTTAGAACAGCCTTGAATTCTGGGAGATTTTTGAAACAAGCCTTTGAAGTAAGGAACGTGTCTTACTTTGGAAACAGAGAAATCAGTCCTTGTAAAATAATTCTTCAGTATGCATTTAATTATCTGTGTGTAGTCCAAATGCTTTTAAGGTAGCGAAGGAGCCTAAAGATTTCTGGGGAATTTCTTAGCTTTTCTTGGTCTTGGTAATTTATATCCATGCGGGCAGTTTGATGTCACCTTTTGAAGATTCATGATTTTTAGTTTGGTTTTCTAAGGCAATGCGGCTTTGCAAGTGTTTCAGTTGCTCCTGTCCCTGACAGGACAGTAGGGTGTGTAGTGAGGGGCAGAGGAGGGGGTTGGGAATCCTGATACAGGAGGGGACAAGGAACAGCAGTTTGGAATGCTCTTATGTTGTTAATTTTTGGTCTTGTTTTTAAATAGGGAGGGTTCAGATTTTTTATGGTATGACATGTTATTTAAATGCATTAGAAATTTTATTGAGTTGCTGCATGTCTCTTTTGAACACAGTGACCTATTTCAATTAAATTTGGAGGGGGTGGGGGTGTCCAAAAGACAAATTTCTGCAGTTTTTGTGAAGGTAGATAACTGGCTAAAGTTACTTTGTTAATATAATTTCCCTTTCCCATCCCTCTCCTATATACACATACTCTTCTAAATAAAAGCAACAGCAGGATTTAAATTGTTGTTACATGTTAGAGAATCCACACAGAGTTATACTACAGTAATCTGTTCAGAACCAGGCTTCATTTTTTCCACAGCTCATGAAACTGCTGGAAAAGACAAATGTGAGGAAAGCATAAGTATACAACAGTCTCAGTTGGACAAACACTAAAAAGAGAGCTCTCTTATCAGTGTATCAGGATGGCAGCAGACTTTTGAGTCTGTGATTCCTGAAAACAGAAATAATGTTCTTATTCTAGAAGAAAATCTTGAATATGGTTTAATACAGAGCAATTACATTCTCAGGAAAGACAGCAGAAGGAACAGAAAAATGCATCAATACCTTCTCAGAAATCCCTATGAAGTAGTTGATCACATTTAGGATCTTACTTGATGGCTCATGATGTGTTCTTGCAAATTCATTTTTTTTAAAGTGGGATTGTGCTTGACTGTTCCAAAGCCACACAATCCACTTATTGCATTGACAGAGAGAAATCTGTGTACAAGAGCAAAGTACTGTTAGATGAGATTTTCTTATTGTCTGAGTGAGGAGATGGTTTCACTGTTTACTTTTTTTTTTTAACTAGCGGTTACTATAGTTCCCTAGGGAAAAGGGGTTGACGCACTCAACCTGTCATGCTCGGGCAGCAAGTGGTTGCAGGATAGGAATGCACATTGATCAGTGTAACAGGGAATAAGGTTTTATTCTACTTTATACATATTGTGTAAAATTTTACGCATTAATATTTTACTTTTAAGAAGCACTTTATTTGTTTTAAGAATTACTTTTTGAAACTTTGCAACTTGTTGGGAGTAGTGATCCATTTACTGAGGAAAAATTCAGCTCGTTTGAGGTTTCAGGTCAAATTTGTCACCTGTCCTCTTCAGTGCAAACTGAGTTTTACGCAGTGCCAATGACAAATGGGGAATTATTGCTAGATTGCTAATAAATATAACCTTATACAGTTTAATGTTAGAAAACCCAACCCTCAAATAAAAGGAAAGCCTGGTGAGTCCCACAGCCTTATTACTAGTACCTTTTAAGAATGAAAGTGAGAATTATCTATGTGACGAATAGGTGATTGGAAAAAAGCCATGTAGGATTCATTTAAACAATCAATTCTTCATGTTAGTGCTAATGTATTAATTTAGTAAGAAATGATTGTGTTCATGGGACCCTGATAACAAAGCTGGTATTAATGTGTCCTTTTGACTTCCATCTGAAGAAAAATGGGAGCCGAAAGACCACATGAATTTTCAGTGATAAGCATCACAGTTCAAATGTTTAATTATAATGGCAAATTTATGTATAAAGGAAACAGTGGGATTTTGTAAAACACATCTTGTTTATGTGAACACTAGCACTGTATCTCCTCCAAATAGTAAGACAGAAGCAGAATACAGGATAAAATGTAGAGACTCATTCTGGGGTAAAAAGAATGAAGAAGTGCTTGGACTTAAATGTTTGGGGTCAACAAGTTAATTCTGGGGGATTTTATGGATGGTAAGTAAAAATACAGTTAAACAGTATATTACTCAAAACTGACTGCAGGCTACTGCTGAAAGATGTATCTGGTTTCTCCTCCATCCTTCTTCCCTTGTTTTCCGAACTTTGTGCTCTCATCAGCATAGTCTGCATCGTAGCAACGGTAAACTTTTTGGAGGAATATATTCTAAAATTGTGAATATATAATTTTTCAACTGGAAATATTACCTACTTAGAAGGAGAGGCCTGGGAAAATATATGAAGTATTTGAGATCGAAGTAGAGAAGCAGGCATTCAAAGGTGATTTTACTGGTAGACCTGAACTTGGTGACAGGAATGTAAATGGGGGCACAGACTCAAGAACAAGGGAGGGGATGGGGCGGGGCAGGATGAGACCTTCATTTGGGTCAGTGGAAGGAAAGGGATGGGGAGGGAAGTTGGTTCCTGGCAGGGAGATGCTACTTTTCTGGCTAAATCTGTGGTCCTTGAGTCATGGTCATTGAAAGTGACGGAGAGGAAACTGCACCAGTCAAGATCTACGTGACTGGGGTTCTCGCATTGGGACTGTGGGGAGCAATTAGCCTTCCTGAAGATGTGAAGGAGAAGCAGAAAAACTGGATCTGGTCTGCTTGTGCAGGTGTAGAGCTGGGGACGGTCGTGGTGTTCAGACTGCTAAGGGGTCACTCTTCTCTGTGAACTTCAGTTGATGCCTGGAGATCACAGGTCAAGAAGACAAGTGGGGATTTTGTACTGAATAAAGGAAAAGATCCAGAGGGGAGAGGTAGATTTGGAAAGCAAATGGCAGCAGCTGTAGTATGGAACATAGATGGTAATGAAAGATAACTTGGTTTGTTTATTCTTAGAGGGCAGTGGGATATGACTACATTTTTGAATGGGGGGGGGGGAAGCATACAAGCATACATAATTCCCTAGTATTTAATCAAGGAATGAAAAGTATCGAGTTCAAGTGATACAAAATCTAACGTATGTAAATGCGAGCAATCAGGAAGATCTAGATTTTGAGTGTTCTGGAGGAGTATGGCTACACGCATGCAGTTGTCTTGTGCCCTGCTCTGGGCTTTTGGCCTCAGTCGAAATACTGGTCTTTACAGGTCTGTCTTCTGCCCAGTGTGGTGTTTTTATTATTGTAGGTGTATTTAAATTGGTGATTATTAAAAAAAAAAAAAAAAAAATTAACCAGGAGTGGGCATCACTTTTTAAATAACTTTCAAGGTTAAGACATCTTTCATTTCTCAATTATTTAAAGGTTTGATTAATGAAACTGTGATCAGCTAAATTCTGGATTTAAAAAAAAAGTTAATTACACTTTAAAATTCTTGTTACAAAACTTTGAGAGTTGTGTTTACTGGTGTCTCACTGAAAAGGTTAAGGGAAACTTGATTGTCATATTTAAACAATATTGTTTAATTAGTCCTGTGCCTCATGACTGCTGCCAGCTGCCCACAGGCAGCAGGAAAATATTTTCTCCCATCTTGATGTGAAAACTGGCTTTGTAAGGCAATGCTTTTCTTGCTGTTCTTCAGAGTGTTAGATTGTCTATAACTAGAAATGAAACATTGGTTATTTGTGCTCTTGCCTGCTTTGCTCATATGGACTGACTGTCAGATGGTAGTCAGAAAGAAATGCCCGTGTACCCCTCCTGCCTCTGGGCCTCGCTACTTTGATGAGTATCTTATATATTTTCTTAAGCAATCTTATAATTTTTTGTGTGTGTGTGTGTATATATATATTAAAAAAAAGGATCAAACTTTCAAAGTCGGTCCTTTTTATCCAAGCTGAAAGGTTTGGTTGTGATTCAGTTTTTAGAAAATCCTCCCTGTTAAATCTGGGGCGAGTGGAAAGTCCCTATAGAAATTGTTGCATGCATGTAACCAGCCCGATACACTCAGTAGAGCTCATCGAGACTGAGCTGCTTACTGAAGTCACGCAGAAGTTTAGGCAGTATATCTTACTCTATATTCTGATATCCATAGTGTCTTCCAGAAGGATTTCAGCTAGCATCAATACTAGTATGTTTTCAAAGACTGGGTACTGTGAGAGCTTGAGGTTTATCCCAAAGCAGAAAATATAACGGGAAAGCGTTTTTTAACTTTGTCATGTGAGAAAATGATTTGAACTGGATTTAGAGGATGTGAGAAAGGAAATGGAAACACTTTTCAAGGTCACATTGGAGCTGAGAAACCACTTCAGTGTTTCTTTATGTATCATTGACAGAAGAGGCAGCACTTGATTCTGAGTTTTTGCAAAACTCTCTGATTAACCGTTATATTTTATAGAGAGAGAATATTCTCCACTTTAAAATGTACTTATCTTTCAAAGGTCAGATAGGACAGTCCATGAACAGGACATGTGTGTCATAGCTCAGATAGGCAAAAAATTGGCATTTAGTACCTGCACTTTTATGAAAATAACCTGCTAGTATAAGGCAGGGTTTTGAGAGGAAACAATACTAAATAGGCTAGTGTTGGTAGTACTACACTACTGTCAAGTTTTTTAATTGTGATAGAATTTTCCTGAAGTTTTCTTTCTGAGAATAACTAGTTGGCATTTTAGTACACATTTTAGATGTGTACTCCTTTACTATGGTTATGCTTTGTGTATAATAGTTATCACCAAGTATACCAACCAAAAATTGGTAGATATCTAGGTCTGGAGAAAGAGACAGTGTGATTCTCTTAGTCTGATTGCTAATTAGAAAAAACTTGATCAGGTGATTTCATGAAGTCTAGTGAGGTTGAAACTGTATACTCAATTTTTGGTTTACGCAACATATTTTAAAATACAGTGGTGGTGTTGTTTCTTATTACAGGGACTTTACCCAAAACAAATAACAGAAACCTAAATTACATTGTTTTCCGTATGCTCCTATAGATGATTTTACAAGTAGCTTGGACTTGCTTAAATTAGACGTTTAATGATACATCTGAGTGATTTCTCCCTTCAAGATTGCAGTGAAGTTTTTTCATACTTCATGAATTTTGTGCACTTAAATAGAAATACAAGAGTTACATCTTGGTGCTAAATATGTGATCTTTTTTTTTATTGGTAGAGAGTCTTAAGCCTGCAGTGGGTTTCCAGATATTTCCTTTTGTAGACATAAAGCCACAATGTTTATTTTTTAATTTTTGGTGTATGTGATGTGTTAGTCTGAGCCGTGGTTATTAATTGACAGATGAGTTACACTATGATGGCACTTAAAATGCACAACATGTATTTCTGAAAGCAGTCGTTGCTATAGCAACTTTCTAGTAGGTCACTGGCAGTGGGGGGGGTGTGTGTGTGTATGATTTGGCTGTTAATGCAGACTAATACTGATAGAAAAATGAGAAATGTAAGTGTCAGAAAGAAGGTAGCCCTTCCCCCTCCCTGTCCTCTCCCCTCAAAAACAGGGTAAGATAATTTTGTGGAGAAAATGCTTACTTAAGATATTGCATGTATTGGCAAGAAACTGGCTATCAGCTGCTATAATTAGATGTTTTCTTTCTATTTATGCAAAGATTATAAAAAAAAAAAAAACAAATTGCCTTAATCTCATTCTGCTTTTCCTTTGACATCTTTAGAGTTTGTTTAGGAAAGGAATACATATTCAGTTGATCCGAAAGCAATGTGTTATATTTATTGAGCATGAAGATCTATTTTTAAAGACAAAGTACATCTGTATTATATACTGAAAGTGAAAATTTTGAGAAATTGCTTCTTATTCCTCATTTGTAAGATCTTTCAGCAAGGTACAATGCATTTCCATAGCAATTTAGGCCAATATAAATCTCATGGTCCCATTCTCCCCTGGCCGCCCCTGTCTCTTTTGTAGCACTAGTCCTGTGCTCATGTGAACAAGGGGTGAGCCAGTTCAGGGAGCTGATCCAGATACAAACAACTTGAAAACAATTTTATAAATTGCTAGATGATTTCCTGAATTGCGTAAAGGGGCAGAAAGCCACATGCCAGTACAGCCACAGGAGGGAGGAACCACGGTAGCTGCAGTTCAGGTTAGTGTACATGGTTGGTAGTGACTGGGATTTTCAGAGGGGCTGAAGACGCTATTTCCCACTGACTTCTGGTTTTAGTTTGCTCTGAAACATAACTAAAAGTACTGTGCAGAGGACTCTTTCCCAAATTCTTTGCATTTGTATTCTTCTCTGAAATAGTTCTCTAATAGTCTCTTCTGTTTTTTTAATAGCATTATACTGCTCTAATTAGAGAGCATTCATATATCTCTTTTAGAGTGATCAACCTATAGCCAGGCCATTATTTTCAGTCTTGAATTAACACTGCCTTAAGATATTAGAAAATTAATGATTTAAGATGACACATTCTAGATTATGATAAATGAAAATAATGCCAAGTGGAGCAAGTGTTTTACGATACTGTAATCCACTAGATTTTTTTTTCTCAAATCATAGTGTTGTTTTTAAAAAAAAAAAAGTATAATGTGAACTTTGTTTTGTGTTGCCTCTCTTGGTCTCCAGCAGAAATGAACAAGCCATGCTGCATTTGCAATTGAATCAATATGGTAGAATTGTTCTGCTGTCTGGATGGGAGCAGTGAGAGATCATGGTAAGGAGTGGAGGGAGGGCAGTAGACTTGAGCCGCTTGCTGCTTTCTCTTTTCCAATGTCTCCTGTCTCTCCATTCACTGGTTTGCTGAGGGCCAGACCAGTATCAAAGCTACCGTAAAAGAAGCAGCAGGATCATGTGGCCAGGAGTAGGAGGAGAGAACAGGGATTGTGTTTTTGACAAGAGCAACCCATCAAATTGGTTCAACCATTGTATGAAACTTCATCCCAAGACTCTACTGAAAAAGGAAATCTCTATTCCATGTTGGGTTTGTTTGTTTTTCTCCTCCTGATGTGTAGTCATAGAATCATAGAATGGTTTGGGTTGGAAGGGACATCTAAAGGTCATCTAGTCCAACCCCCCTGCAATGGGCAGGGACATCTTCAACTAGATCAGGTTGCTCAGAGCCCCAGCCTGGCCTTGAATATTTCCAGGGTTGGGGCATCTACCACCTCTCTGGGCAACCTGGCCCAGTGTTGGTGGAAGGGATCTAAAGGTCATCTAGTCCAACCCCCCTGCAATGGGCAGGGACATCTTCAACTAGATCAGGTTGCTCAGAGCCCCAGCCTGGCCTTGAATATTTCCAGGGGTGGGGCATCTACCACCTCTCTGGGCAACCTGGCCCAGTGTTGTAAAAAAATGTAAAAAATTCTTCCTTATATCTAGTCATGTTCTCTGTGTTTTGAGAACTTGATTTGTGAAAGTGCTAAGTGTTGATTTAACCCCTGGAAAAAACTTCCTTGACATTTTTTTAGTATTTAAATGATTGTTGAATGCTTTATTAAATGTACTTGTATATACTGTGTACTCTGGAAAAACTTGCTCTAACTTTGCCTCAAGGGTGAAGGCAATGCTTACAGATCAATGTTTAAATTTCTTTGAATAATTTGTAGGGAGATGGAGGTAGGACCAGGTACAAGAAAAATGAAAGCTTGTATCTTCCTTATATTTTCTGTAAGGATTGTTCCTAGAGGAAATGTTCCCTTATTTGTTCTTATCTCACAGGAGCTGAGAATCTCTTTAAAGAAATGCTTCGAAGTATTCCCACTCTTGCTCTTACAGCCTGACAGTTTCAAATATCAGTTACTGTATGTATTTTTTCATTTTATGTAACTGTGTAAAAGATACTGAAAATCCTCTTCTTATCTTTCCGAAGTGCAGAAGAAAGTATCTGCAAATTCTGCAATATTTAAAACTGTACAGTCTGATCCCCTCTCTGCAAAAACAAAAGCCAAGAAGTCTTACAGGGGAAAATAACCTCTTGTGTGGATCAACTGCTGGAATTTCCCCTCTCACTGGAGAGCCTTAGCTTCTGGTGGTGGCAGTTTCTCTCTTCTGGAGCTTCTGCTAAGTTTCAATCAGTTTTACCAGCAGTGCTTACAGAACTGTGCTTTTTCTATTTTCAGTGTCTTGTATTTGAAAGTAGAGGTAAGACGATTCTCTTCTCTTCTAGGCAAGAGGTTTTTTCTTTTCTCATCCATTAATTTTTCCTTTTTCTTAGTCTGTCATTCACCAGGAAGAGATTTGTAAGGTTGTGTGTATCTAAGCAGCAGGTTGATATTAGCAGGCCTGTTACAGACCATCATTGCAACTAAGCAGAGAATTCTGTGAGTAGCAGGTGTTTTTCTGTTCCAGTTGTTGAGGATAGTGTGATACATGCTCTGAACGCTGGCCTTAATTTTGCCACTCTTCTCTTCCCCTGAACGGAGCTGTGACCTTCCACAGACTCTGAAACCAGCCAGATAACCCTAAACCCCCAACACATTTTTAAACAAGTTTTGGTTGTATCAGGGTAGCCTCAGGATTCCGAGTTGTTCCTGTTGTTGGGTCCCTTGGAGATGTTGGCTTGTGCAGCATAGCTCCTGTAGATAGATTCCTGATTTCATCTGTTAGCCTGTTTTCTGTGAGGCATCCCACTGCAGCTACTCTGTATTTCTAGTCTATTGGTAGTTAATCCTTGATTTCCTTTCTCAGCTCACAGTTGAGGTTAACTATCTTTAGGGATCAGGGTGGGGAGGAGGTTTGGTTGCCTTCCCCCCCAGCCCCACCATGGGAGGGGAAAGTGTTACTGTTTGGGTTACTGGAAAAACCCATGTTTTAGCTTTCCAGTACCACAAGGTTTCGTCTCTGGGTATCTTTAGAAAAATAAAGCACTCTGCCAGTTCATGCTGGAACTCTCGATGGCTTCATCACCAGCGTCATGGAGCAACTTTCATCCGATGGCAACCTTTCCAAGTGAGGCAAGATCTCTTCTTTCTTCTGTCTCTTTTTAAGTGGTCCGTTTTGGCTAAAGCATTATCTAAGCTATTTCATTAAGCCCAACAGCTGCATTTGTCCAATGAACTGTTTTGGTAAGTATCTCCCAGATCAAAAATTCTTTCTTGTCTAGGAAGAAGGACTGCTGTCAGCGTTACTGGGAGAAAGCACTTTGGACTAGGCTTTAAAGCTCACAGAACAGAAGCACGAAAATGAATGATGCTTGCTCAGACACAGTCACACTATTTCCGGTTTTTGTCATCTGCTTGTCTAAGTAACTGTTTAGAAATAAAAAAAGGTATTCCCGTATTTCTGTAAGCAATGCAAAATACAGTTTAAAAAAAAGTCAGTGTTTGCAACTTACAGTCTGGGTATTCAAGTAAATTGGTGATAGCTTTACAATTTGTGTTGTCATCATGTCTTCAAATAGATGTGTTTGTTTTTCCTCTTGACTCAATACAATCTTAAAGGGCAAAGAGGAAGAAGGTAAGAAATAAGTTGTATGGTCAGTTAGTGAAGCCTGGTTTGGTAGTCCTGTTATGTTCCTTACTGCTTACTGCAGTAAGGAAGTAAAGTAAAAGTATTTATTTACTTATAAGTAAGTAAAATCCACTAGTTTACCCATGTTCATGAAGGCTGTCCACCCTGTGTGTAGCACCTCTATTTGCAGTATCATGCACCTCAGCACCTTCCCTGGGCTGGGCGGAGCAGGGCATGTGGGCAACTGGCTCCGAGCTGTGTGCCTGATAAACAGGACAAATAGAAGCTCTGCTGATCCTGGCCCCTGCCACTACCCTCACAGGAGCACTAGGCTCAGCCAGTGCTTATTTTAAAAAATAGTCTTTTGAGGTACCTGTCCTTCTGTCAAATCTGTTTGCATTTGGCAACATGTTCAAAAATTGTCAAGAGATGGAGGGCAAAAACAGCCTGGTTGGATGTGAAGTCCTTGGGAGCTGAAGCTGAATCAGCTTCTTGTCCAGCTCATGTGTTGGCTTCTCTGTTCTTGCCTCTCCTCCTTGTATTTCACGTAATGCTCCTCTGGCTTATCAGTTTGTCCAGTTTGGAATTGGGCTCTCAACTCGTTTCACACAGTGCGATTATCTTCTTCCATCTGTACAGTCATCATTCCTGTATCTGGAGCAATGAAGAAGATATTTTTTCAAGCATTTTTTTTCCCAAGAAAGTTTCCCTTTTAATGGATTTATTCTGGTGTGCAAGATGTTTTTAAACAGCAAAGAATAGAGAGTTTCACCCCCTACTGATTCTTCCTAGGGTGGTTGACTAACCAAAATTTATTTCAGCACTGAATGATAAAGACTTTTCAGGATTATTTACTGAGCTAAAATAAATCTTGTTCCCAGGTGCTAATTTGTCTTTTCTCTACTGATATTTGCATTTTGGACTATTGCAGAACTATTTCCAATTTTACATAGTATTTGATAATAACTTCTCTCCTATTCTTATCATTTCATTGATTTCTTGTGACTGGTGTGTCAGCGAGGTCATTAGGGAACGCTGGTGGGTAGACAACCCCATTTAGCTTATCTTTAATTTCTTGAGTCCTTCGATTCCTTTTTTCCCCTTGTGTCAGAATCCACATCAGGAGAGGCTTATAGGTACAGATAATGTCTTTTTTAGGTCAGTTGACATTGCTGCGAAAGAGTAGACAAGCTTCTGGATCAAACATTTAGCCTGAAATAAAATCACAATCCTCAAGCTCAGTACAGGTGGAAAGCAATTAATTGCTGTGAGCTCTGCTGCAATGGGGGGAGGATGTTAAAATCAGCATTTCCTGTGGGGCAGAGAGATAAGTTATCTTGGCCATGGAATATGGAGGCATCATAACCTAGGGACAGAGGAAACTAATTGTAATAAAGCCACTTTCCCTTTTGAGTCAAGTATTTAAAATTATTGTGAATTTTTAATTTCCAGCCATGTGTTTTCTGAAGTCTTTAGGATCAGGAGTGAGAACGTAGAAGTGGAATGGTTTTTTCTTCTGTGAAGTGTTCTGCTGGTAAATCATTATTTCTGAGTGTTTGCTGCTAGTCCTGCTGCTTTTCACCTGTGTAGTTGTGGGGAAGTCATCTTGGGGCTTTGGTGAATTACGTTAGTCTGGGATCTGTGGATTTAGGTTTGAATTTTGATTGCAGTATGAGGCACTTATGGTCACTGGGGAAACATGTTTGCAAGGCTTTTTATTTTTAACTCCAACGTGGTTACATGTGTCCATTGGAACAACGTGCTTCTCACAAGTGTGGTGGTTGGGTTGTTTTAAGGTTGGAGGATGAGAGGAAAGTATTTTAAGGTATGCTTTTCCAGTAGAGGTTTTAACTGTGTAACTGACATAAGTCATAGTCTGTGCCATTTGTAATAATTGAGGACATGCAAGCAGTGGCTATTGGAGTACATTTCAGTGATGTTTATTCAGCTTGTTCAAAGTGTAGGTATATTTTTGTGTAGCAGTGTCTTTGGGGAAAGTTCTCTTTAGATCAGTGAAGGAGTGCAATGATGAGCATCCTTGCAGCACATGCTGTGGTTCTTGATACGCTGCTTAGATGTTACGGCTTGTTTGAATTTCATGTTGTTGTTGGCTTTGTGACATTAGGTGTGTTGGTCTGGCGTACAGGAAACCAATACCAGTGTAGGCTCTGGGAACAGTTTGATAGAAGAGTGTTTGCTTGGTATCACACATTGGATGACTTTGAAAGAGTATGAGTTTTCAGACTGCAAAATGTGTCATCTGTATGTTTTAGAAAAAGAATAGGCTTGGCTATATCTTTAGAATCTCTCTCCTTAAGCAAACCCATGAGGATTTCAGCATATTTATGGGTCTGTTCCAGTGCCTTTAGACTGAGGCAGTGTCATGAGAAATTGGTGATCTGACTTAATACATTTGCGGTAGCATTGATGGCTTTGATGGAGGGATGATTTAAATTGTGTAGTTTATAGATGCAGTTTAGTTTGTCTTGAAGATGACTGGCTTACTGAGTAGTAAAGACAGAAATTCTTTAATGCATTCTGATGTTTTTTGTTCCATCTATTTTACGTGGATTAAAGACCTGCCAGGCTTGTCGGTCTTGGGGAGCATATAAAAAAAGTTCCTAGAGTAGGAGGATAGGGTTGCTTAGTATATTGGGAAGAGAACTTGAAACAAGTTTTAAGGTGAAGAGGAATCAAGTCAGAGTTGCCAGCTTGTTTTGCTGATTGTCAGGGTTTGGGATTACTATAGCTCTTTCTTTGGTATCTAGGACATGGTGGGATTTAAGGCTTGAGTAGTTTTTTCCTGAAAGGCTGCAGTTGTGATTGTTTCAGAATAGGGATTGTAGTGGTGCAAGACGTAGGTGAAGGGTGTCTGGTTTGATATGGGGTTGGGTTTTCTCAGGAAATTGTTGGGGTTGGGAGGTAAGGTTTGATTCTGTCATATTTATATATATATTTTTCTAGTTAATGACTTCTTTTCTGGTCTACCTCTGCTGCTTTTTTTTGGGGCTCTTGTTCAGTTTTCACAAACTCTTTTTAGGAACTTAGCAGGTATTTGTAATTTAGGTGCTCTGGCTAATGGGTAGAGGAAGGATATGGAAATTACTCCCTCTCCGTGGTACACTACTATATTCTGTCAATACTCCAGCAGTGTCAAGAATCAAGAGTCAAAAGATCTGTGCTACTGTGAGCTCTTTTGAGAAGTCCCTTTTATGCCAAGGCAAACGTTTGGGGTTTTTTTAATCATTTACAGAGTTATTTGGGCTAAAAATAGTTAATAATTGAAGGTAAACAACTTTCTTATGATTCTTGTTGAAATTTATTCCTGCTTAAATGAAAAGCATCAGTGAAACCCCTGTCCACTTAAAGGTAGCACAAGTTAAAAACAGTTACTAAAAGCGAGGGTATTTAGACTGCCTCACTGCAGAAAGATAGCATTATGCTACTTACATTAATGCCTATTGGATATTTGCTAATCCCTTTATTAAATGGAACCTGTCTTCCAAGGAGCTCAAAACATAAGGGATTTAATAATTTTAAAAAATCCACATACCCTCGTGCACACAAAAAGATTGTATTTGAGTGAAAAAGGAACCTTAGTAACACAGATGCCAATTAGCTACATCAGGCTGAGGGCTAAGCTGAATCTCCAACCTGTTAATAGAGAGGCAGTAGCACAGGAATCCATAGTTTTTGTCATATGAGCATTGCTGAAGTCCCTGGATTGGGAAAAACTGGTACTCCAGGATCTTTCAATTCCTGGTCTGGTAGCATTGAAAGACTCTCTTGGCCTAAAGCTTTGTAAGGGTTATCTCTGGAGTAAGTATGAATGCTGAGCAGAGGCTTTCAATACCTCAGTCACACCTAGATAATGTCCAGAAATCTTTGCTGTTCAAGGGACTTGGGGCATGACATCTTCGTAAGGACGAGGATCCTGACAGGTCTAGCAACTAGGAAGTTGACGGAGCTGTTTCTCGAAGCTTGGAGTCCAAGACGTGGTTTTCTGAATGAGCAGTTTTCAGTGGCGGGAATGCTTTAATATAGTCCCTCAATGCTACCTTCTTTTGAAGAGCCATTATGCCTTCGTGTTCTTTTGAGGGTAGGATAATAAAGGTGCCTATCAGGAAATTGGTAGAATATTACACTTTAGAGTGGTCCTACATTTACTTCTACTTAATACATGCAAGAGTCTCTCTATATTAACCATTAAATAGTCTTTCTGTGACCTTTATTTATTATTTTAGTGACCTTATTTTCCTTGAGCCTTTGTGCACATCCCCATAAAGATCATGAGAGTACTAGAATTAGTCACTTCCCAGAGTTTTTAATTTATATGTGACTTCAAAATGTATGTTTTCTTTGATAATCTGGACAAAATGTTCTGCAGTTCCTCTTGGCTTTTCTCATCAGAGTCCCATATGAGGAAAAAAGAAAAGACAAAACAAAGAAACAAATGCCCAAAGAACAAAAACCTGAATTATTCTGAGTTTTTTCCTTTATTCCAGTGTTCTGCATGTCAGGCTTTGCTTCTTTTTGTGAAAATTGGTTTTACTGTTGGCAATTTTCCAGATGCAATGAATAATAGAACACCAGGTGTCCACTGCCGAGAAAAATTACAGATGAGTAAACACTCTTCTGAGGTAGCATAAAAATCTATTAACACTGCTTCTGGTGTGCCTGTAGACTGTCTGTGTTCTTGGCCCATTGTGCTTTGTGCTGTACAGAGATGAAAATCCAAAGCCTGTGCGACCATCTAAATGTGTTTGACTACACCAGGGATTCCTGCCTTCCTCTAGACGTGGATTATTTTGCAGGAATAAGCAGTCACTCACTGAAGTGCTTGAGTGTGAATTTAATCACTGGATTTAATTTTAATTATTGTCACACATGGATTTGATTGAGGGTAAAGTCACAGAAACATTAGAAGAAATGGGGGGGGGAGAAGGGATATCAAGAGTTCATCTAGTTCTCACCCTTTTCCCTCTAGCAGGCACAGTTACAGTAACACCATATTTTCAGACCCAAAGCAGGCTGTGTTCCCAAAACCTTGTCTGTTTTTTCCCAGCTGTTTCAATCTTGTAGGAATAAGCCTTTTCCACAAGCTTTGGTATGTTTGTTGTACCCAACAAGTATGACCCATCTATTTGTGAAAAGAAAAAAATCTTCAGTGGTGGATAATTCACATTTTCTTGAGCAAACTATTAGAGTGCTTCACTAGTCATTGTCAAGTTTTTCCTCGGTGTGTTACTTATATTTTCCTCGCTGCAGTTGAAACCCGTTACTTGTCCTTTTCTCACTCTGAGAAAGAGTTTATTCTCCCTTTCCACTACCTTTGCAGCAGTTTTTAAATATTGAAAAAGAAGTCATCCACCTTCAGTCTTGTCTGTGTCCAAATGTACTCTCCTGTTGCTTTCCTGCGCACAGGTGTTTCTGAGCCTCCTGGAACCCTGGCTTGGCCCACTAAAATTAGCTATGCAAAACCCTGAAAAGTTTTATGCCGTTTTAGTGAGCTGAATTGGCTTACTAAGAAAGCAGCTGAACAGGATGGCCCTTTTTGGGGGGAAGCATTTCATGTCTTGATAACTCAGCTATCTTTTAAAACCTTATCCTAAGGTATGGTGAACACTTATGCTATCCATACTATCATACAATCTTTTGCAAGTTTTCACTGATGGCTCAGTCTTTGGTTTGGGAGGATGACTCCACAGTTTCTGATAGGCAAAATCTCTCTCGACTTTAAATTTGTCCCGTGGGCTTTTTTGTGACTCTCAATGCTCTTGCATCATCTTAAAAAGATGAGTGAGTTTATCTTCTCAAGACTCCTTCTGAGTCTTGGAAATACAAGTGCAGAGAAGCAGAAGACTTCAAGGATCCATCTATTCATGCTCACAATTTGAGGGTAGTAGAACTTAACTTTCTAGAACCCTTTTTATTATGGGTATTTTATCTTCAAAGCAGGTAGGTAGGAGGCTGGTAGATAGCTGATGTTATCCTAACGGACAGGTGGCAAGGAGCAAGTTGTTAATTTAGACCTTAATTGTCCAGATACCGGACTAGAATTAGAACTCAGTGCCTTAAGTCTTAGTCTTGTGCAATCAGACCATAATTATTTGCCTTATGAGTGACGGAGTGCCTGTAGCCCCCAGTGATCTCAGTCACAGTTGTGAATGCTCAGTGCTGCAGAAAATCAGGTCAAGTGTCTCACTGGGTTTCCGCAGAGTGAGGAGTAGTTATGTCTGAAGAGTCTGTAAGAATAACAAAGGGAAAGCAAGCTTGTTTTCATATGCTCAGTCCATCAAATTTATTTTTATTTAAAAACAAACAAAAAAAACACCAAATTGAAAAGGATAAAATTTCTGTTCTTGAGCAAGCCATATCTACAGGCAATCGTTTGCCACAAAGCATTTGATTAATATCTATAGTATTAGCCATCCTAAGCATTATAAGAAAGCAGTATGTGGAAAATATGGTTAAAAACTATTGAAGTAAACATTGGAGATGATCAAAATTGTCTGAGTGATGTGTGACATTTGAATCAACTATGCTATTACAATCATGGTTGAAAGATTGTATCAGCTTTCCTGTGTAATCTTAGTGTCAGTGCCTTGGCACAGACATGCACAGTACAGGAATTAGCTGCTACCTTCTGGAAATAGTAGCAGAAGATACAGAAAAACTGATTGGTTTTGGCAGTTCACACATTTTTAGAGACAGAAAACTAAGTATAGAAATGTGGTAGTATGACTTGGAGGTTTTTGTCATTTAAGAATTTTATTCCCAGCTCTGCAAGAAGTGATTTGCATAACCTTTCAGTGTGAGGTCTTGCATTCATAATTGTGAAGAGCACAGAATAATATTGCACACTAGAAAGTGAGACTTCAGATTATTTTTCTGGCTGACTGGGCAGGACCTTTCTAGGCTAAAAGCGTTTGGTGAGAGGAAGCAGCAACAGCTGTTTTGCCTGTAGAGTCAGTTCTACATGTTGGTGCAACTGTAGAGTGCAACTGAGGAGAAAACTGAAATTGAAGGCAATGTTAAATGGGTAGCTAGGGGTTGCCACGAGATAATTCTTGTTCCCACATATATATGTAACGCATCTGAAAACATCTGTAAAGAATGGAGAAAAAAAAAAAGAAACTTTAGTCAATGATAATGGACATATACTAAATGCTTTAATTTTGTGTACGGTCTCGCGGCGTTGTTCTTGGCTTCATGTTTTTCTTGTATTATACACATTACCTTATACACATTACCTCTGTGAGCTTGCTTCCCTTTTTCTATGTATTAACTTCTTATTGACATTTTCTGAGGAAAAAACAATTGTCGATCCTCAGCTTGCTGTTCTGATAACTCCATACTTCTGAAAGACCCCTAGCCAAATCATATGCCACTGTTCAGAATTGTCCCTTTAGTGCAAAACAAAGTATGTCCGTGTCTCTCTTGTACTGGGGAGCCCAGCACTGGACGCAGTGCTCCAAATATGTCTCATCGGCTCTGAGTAGAGGGGAAGGGTCACCTCCCTCGATGTGCTGGCAGTGCTCTGCCTAAAGCAGCCCAGAAGATGCTGTTGGCCTTTGCAGCAAAGGCCCATTGCTGGCTCGTGTTCAAGTTGTTGTCCACCAGGATCCTTGGATCTCTTTTGGCAAAGCTGCTTTCCAGACGTTCGGTCCCAAACATGTGCATGCAGTTGTTCCTCCCCAGGCTGCAGGACTTTGAGGGTTCCCTTTATTGAACTTCATGCGATTCCTGTTTTTCCATTGCTCCAGCCTGTCCAGGTCCCTCTGAAAGACCAGATGCTTGCGCTGCCAATCAACCAGCTTTCCCAGTTTTTTGTTTTTATTGTTGACATGCTTTTGCAGATTGGGAACTGCAAGTCCTACTGGGTATTAAATGGATAACAACAACAGCAGACACACACATTTGGGAGAGGGATGTGGAATAATAATATGTCCAGTATGCTTTTGAAGGATGTACGAAATGAAGCATCGCCACGCTGCACTAGCCTAGTTGTTCCTAATATTACCTCCTTCTGTCACAGTTAGACTGGATTAAGAATATTGCAGACCACATATTGGCAGAGCTTGCTATATATACTTTAAGTATTGAAGGAACTCACTAGTGCTTAGTGTTAATTTTTCTATCACTTGGGCTTTCAATCTTGGTTTAAATACTTACTAAAATGTGATAATGTGCAATTTAGATTTTGTGTAGAACATCAATGAAATTCTCTTAAAGATAGGCTAAGCAAGCATTATGTCTTGTTTGGCCTTAAATGATGCTATGTATTTTCAAAATCAGAGCTGGAAGAGGTGGTTTAATTTGGCTTTCGGTTCAAGTGGCTGCAGGGTCAACATGAATTAATTTGTTTCAAGTTCCAAACCTGTAGTAGAAATAAAGCTTATGCTTATAGAAATACATAATCCAAACGAAACAAAAACTCCTTAGTGATGAAGAACATGTCACAGCAGTTGTTAAATTCGTTACAGGGTTAGTTCCTGATGACTGTTTTTCTAGTTCTGCAGGATTTAGAATTTACACTTTCAATTTCTAAACATTATTTTCACTTTGCAAATGGGATAGCCGAGCAGGAAGGATTTAAGTGGTGTACCCAAGGCCATGCATAGGGTTGGATAAAGCAGTAAAAGGCTAGAATTTATCTGCCTGGCTGCGAGATCCTCTTTTCTCTCTCACCTTGATCAAAGCTTTTGGAGCTCTGCCTTGGTGTGCAACATGCTGCCTTCTAACAGAATTGTTGTTTGCTGCTGATGCAGGCCTTTTCCTAGCTGTCAAACGCTGCTGTTGGGCAAGAATATTGAGGGGACAAATCTTGTCTCTAAACTGAATACGAAAAACTTGAGTTTTACATGTCTTGTTTTATGATGCTGTGCAATGGTATGGCACACCATTGTGTATTATAGCTTCTTGTCTGCACAAGCAGTACGTTTGGAGTTCTCAAATTTCCTTTGGGCCTTAATGGGATGGAGAAGCGTACTGCTTTATCAATTTTCAACTTGCAAGGAAAGACATAACAGGGAGCACTGAGGGAGAAAGTAAAGTAATTTTAAATGCAAAATGAAGTTATGGCGTACAGGCGTTACCGATTAAATAGTAGAAGATATTTCTCTGTTAGTGAGCCATTGTTTGAATATATTTTGCACTTGGATGGGACAAGGTCACTTGGTCAACAAGGAAAGGATTTTGAATGGGAGTCCGTCAAATACCAGTTATCTTTTAGTTTGTTTATCTTTTAGGTAACGGAATTAATAATGATGTAACTCTTATTGCTAAAATTAGTAGTTGGGGCTTTTTGTTTGTTTGTTTTTTTTGTTTTAAGTTTTGGTTTCAGCTTTATAACATGTAGGTACCTAGTTTATAATAAGGTAAGTTGAACTTACTTGGTTCTTGCTACCAGGTAGTTGCTTGGAACAATTCTGTCAGGTTTCAGGGTTCATGTCAATGCTTTCATTTGTTTGTTGTTTGGCTAAAATGGGTAGATTACTTCAGCACCAGAGAGGCAAATAAACAATCTAAAGACTGCAAAAAATAGGTAGCTATATGTTAGTGGAAAGTACAGAAAATATTGATGGAATGCATGTATCAGATTTATTGTTGTAAAATTGTAGAGCCTTTCTTAAAGCTAAGCTCATTATGAGATACTTATTGAAGAAAAATTATCGTAACACTGACAACTTACTAGAAAAGGGTTCTTTTTTTTTTAAGAAGCAGTTTTTTATATAATTATGTCTGCCCTGGTTATTTTGCATGGTTAAAAAAATAGAAGCAAAAAAGAAACATTTACTTGTTTTTCCATTGTATGTTTCAACTGAATGGTCTCTTCTACTGCCTGTGTTACATTCTTCTACAGGTCATTTTTAATTATGCCAGCATAAATTTATGTCATCTTAAAATATAGATGTGCAGGTTTAAAAAGCTGCAAACATGCTAAGGTCATTAAAATTGGGATTGAATGAAAACATCGGATTTTTTAAACTCCTAAAATAGAAGCAGTTAACCACAGGTTAAAGGACTTGTTCAGCTATATTGTGTTTATTATAGTTTAAATAACCCAAAATGCAAAAGTATGAAGTGTTCCTCCCCCTGCTCTTCTCTTCCCCAGGAGAAAGGTGACAAAATGGGAATCTGTCTCAAGCTTTCAGGATTTTTTATCAGTGCCTTAATTGTCAGGCTGAATAGGACAGAAAGGAGGAGAGTTTGATTTTTCTTGTTTATAAGAAAATCATCTTTAAGAAACAGGTGTTTCTTTTATTAAAACCAGAAAAAATGTGAAGGTTCACATTTGTGTAGTCCATAAGGATCAATGATTTTCCCACAGTTGTCAAACTTAATTGCATGACAAAATTGAGAACTCTGTTCCAAGCACATAAAGCTTTTCATTAGTCACTATAGTGACTTATTTTATTTCCAGACCCAGTCTAAGCAACATGGGTGATAATTTAAGACTGAATTTTGGAAGCAAGTGGTGGTGTTTCTTTGAGCTTAGAGGAATGTTACTGTTGAGTTGCAAGGCAGTTATCTCACGACCGTTAAGGGTTTCCTAACTTGAGCTGAGTGTTTGGGTTGAGGAAGAAAGAGTTAGCATCCAGAGCATAATAGCCAGCAGGACTGTATTGGATGCATGTGAGGGATACAGATGACTTGGATTGTGTAACGGTGAGGCGTTATTCCATGCAATGTAAGACTCCGCTTCTGGTCAGTCCCACAAAATGGGTAGGATTGTGCTTTTTCCTTTTGGGCTTCTACCTCCTGAGCTGTTCATTTTCCAGCTCGTCAGCATTGACAGTTCTTGTATTTTAACACTCTTTGGCTTAACCCTTGTTAAGTGCGTTTATTAACACAAGACAGTAGAAGGGCAACTTTGTTGTCTTCTACATGGTCCAGTCTAGACCTAACCACATACAGATGGATTTTTTCCAGCACTGCTTTGCAGTTTCCTGTTTAGCATATGGACTTTGAGAAAATACCGCAGGACCTTGCAGTTCCCTGTGTGTCAGGTTGTCTGCCATTACCACTGTGTCAAGGCTGTGGCTCCAGCTTCCTTGGTTCTTCAGTTGCTTCTGAATGAAACAGCTCCTCGCTTCTCCCTCTGGCTCTTCATACCCTTCACTCCATACTTTCTTTTAGGCCAGGACTTCTTTTCAAATAAGTTATTTCTGAGCAAGTATACTTTTCCTTATGTGTGAAACCACTTCCCTAGAGCAGTTGTGTACTGCTGGTTACTATATCCAAGCACGTACAGCACAACAGTTGTGTAGGGTGATAACTAGGTTAAAAAGGAAAATTAAAAAAAGAAATTCCACATAACAGTTTTCCAGGATGCCTTAAACATCTGTGGAAAGTCTCTCACATGAAACACACATCAATTTTCTTGAACTTCTTTTGAAAACTCTTTTGAAAAGTAAGATTGATACCCAGTATCCTGCTAGAATTAGATAATCTGAAGATCCAAGATGGATAGGTTTCCTTTGAGGTCTAGTTAGCATACACAAGAGTGCGTGTGTGTGTGTGTAAGTGCATGTGTCCTTGTGTGGGTACAAAAAAAATACACTTTTTAAACAAAGGGAAGGTATTATAAAAATGTGTACATCTAATTGTCATGGCAGGAGGAAAAAATACTTCCAGAATCTTAATCAAAACCTTTCTTCTTCTATTTTAGGATTTCATTAAATATTCTTCTTATGTTATACCTAAATATTAGTATTTTGTGATCACCAGAGTGCATGTTGTTCCGATTGTAGCGAACTTCTCCATTTCGGAGATCTGAACACTGCCTTTTTTCTTCGTGTATGAAATCAGCTCAAAACTTAATTGTCTGATGCTATGTTTGTTTTTAATAAATTCTTACAAGTGCCTGAAATGGTTGCTTGATGTTGCTGAATGGGCGTGTCATTCCCCTGTTAAGAGTAATCACATCCTTTAAAACATAGTGTCTCTAATGAAGAAATATTGTTATGGAAGCAAGTTATGGAAATGGCACAAATAGCATATCATGTAACATTTTTGTTCTTGAAGAACTCGGACTGCTTGTGTCTTATAGTGAAACTGGAGAACTTTTACACTAACCTGGTGTACTGACTGTGGAAAATGACCCCCTTTAAACTGTTAATGCTAGAGTGGTAACTTTCATTTCAAACAAACTTCCCTTTTGTGAACATTTCTTTTGCAACAAGGTGGCTTTTTAATGATACAGCAGAAAAAATGGCCAATGAGATGGTAGTATATAGGAAAAATCTAAATTTGGTGATACTGTAAGTAAAACTGTTGGTTGTATGAAGTAGTAAGTACGGGAAGAACTAGTTGTATGCATCTGTGAGTCTAATTGGAACTGTAATAACCAGAGGCAAAAAAGTCTGTTCATGCTGTACAGTTATGGTTTTGGTAAATAAATACTGATGTGCATTATAGTAGGATGGAAAATAATACTTTGTGTACTGTTTTGCTTACACTGGTGCAGTTTTATTTAGATACTGTGCCAGTCATGTTGCCTCTTTCTGGCTTGATTTTCCTGCTGTCTTGTGCAAAGCTACTAGAGCACAGAAAAAACTGCCGATTGAGAAGAAATTAAATATTTAAATAAAAGATATTTTAAATATCCCATGTTTACAAAAGATGCAGTTAAGTCCTTGGTATTCATTACTGTTCTTCAACTGCAGTGCTCCATGCAGCTATTTGTATTATCCCAAGATCTGTAAAAGGGGAGAATGAAACAAATCATTTTAGTTTTTCCAGAACTTGCATTTTCTGGAAGAATGGGATGGCAGTTTTATGTTTTATTACATCAAAGATTAGTGCATCTGTCATATTGTGCCGTTATTTAGTGGTAAAGTCATGTCTGCTGTCATTAATCAACTCCTCGATTAGTCTTTTGGATAGAGAGATTTTACTAGTGGGTGTAGTGGTACCACAGATGCAGGCTAGTTTATTGTTTAAACTTACAACTTTGGTTTCATCAGGTTAAAATACTTTCTATTGCAGTTAGAGTTGCACAGCTTCTGACTACTCTTCTGTAAAATTCAGTCACATAAAACTGTAAGCCAGTTTGTCTAATTTGAATAGGTGTAATTCCATTAAAGGGAATGTTGTCAGGAATATTATCTTCTACCGGTTTTGTTGTGCCTAAATCAAAACTTGTATGATTTTTAGGTGCAGACTTTTTGTCTTGATTTGAAACTAGGAGAGACTTTCTCATGAAACTAGACTTCTGTCTTGCAAGTTTAGTCTATTGTGTGACCAGAAAATAGATTCCTTAAATCTGGATCATCATATTCTCTGATTGCTTATGCTTATATATATATCTTGTTTATTTAAATTTTCTCAGATAGAGTTCTACTTGTGTTTTTACATTAGAGTTACTGTAAACAAATATGGGAGGTAATGCAAAATAATTTGTGTAATTAAAAAAAAGAAGTACAGTTGCCTAAACAGAATTGTAAAAACTGAATGTGAGAATATGATTAAGCTGTCCTGGGGACATCCATTCTAAATTTCATATGGTTTAATAGTGATGATACTTCAGAATTGACCACTTTTGTTTACAGTGGGTTTTTATTCAATATATGACTATTTTGGAATCACAACTAACAATTTTTTTCTCTTATTTGCAGACTGGACTTTGACGTTCTTTTCATGAAAGAGATTTCCAAGTAGTTGTTTTATAATAACTTTGAGAAGAAGTTCTATGTAGCTCTTACTTTCAAGAGTGCTGCAAAAATGATTACTTCAGATTTGCCAGTACTACAGTGAGTATATGTTTCTCTCTCTATTTGAAATCTTCAGTGTTAAAAAGGTAGAAGTAAACAGAGAGGTGATCGTGAGGATAAAGCACAAGCTTGAGAGAAGTGCAGATTAGTGACTGTTCCAGGCCTCCTGTGTTGTCTTATGCTGAAAAACTGTGTGTAAAATGAAACAATTAAACCTAAAAGATATTTCTTTGTATGCATGGAGATTTAACTTTGCAGTGAAAAGCAAAACAAGATCTTTGCTACTTTTATGCTTAAGTATTGTGAGATTTCAGAAATGTGAATGGGTTTTAGTCATAATTTACCATATTTGTGTATTCCAGTTGCGTACTCTTTCTTATGACGAGCTGTATTTATTGTGCAAAAAGCCTTTGGCCTCTGCAATTGAAGAGAGCAAGTGGTGTTAGCATGTTTTGATCTTACTGGGAAATACGAGTGGCATATACAAAAGGGAACGTCGCTGTACCTGGATAAAGTGAGCTATTGGGAAGAATAGAGTGGAAGTCTATGAGAGGAGCTAGAGAGTAAATCAAGTGGAATTAAGAAAGGAGTTTTAGAAACAGGAACAAAATGGAGCTTTATTTGATGTGTTGGGTTGACCTTGGCTGGCTGCCAGACACCCACCTAGCCACTCTCTCGCTCCTCTCTCAACAGGACAGGGGGAGAAAATAACACTAAAAAGCTCGTGGGGCAAGATAAAGACAGGGAAATCACTTACCAATTACCCTCAGGGGCAAAACAGACTTGACTTGGAGAAAATTAATTTAATTTATTGCCAGTTGAATAAGATGATGGTGAGAAACGAAGACAAAAACTAAAATGTGTTCCCTCTCCCCCCTGCCCCGTTCCCCAGTTCAACTTCACCCCTTCATTCCTGACTCCTCTACTCACACCTGCAGCATGGGGTCCTCTGAGGGCTGCACTGTGGATACCTGCTCCAGTGTGGGCTCCCCAGGCGCCATGGGGGAGTCTGTGCCGGAATGCTGGCAGCACCTTCTCCTTCCTCCTGCTGCTCACAGGGCTGGGCCCTCACCCCTCATGGCATTCGGCCCTTTCTTCAGTAGCTCTTACAGGGGCACTGCTGATTTCTCTGACTGGCCCAGCTGTGCCCTGCCCTGGGGCTGTTGGAGCTGGCTGGAACCACCTGTGTCTGGCATGAGGCAGCCCCTTCTCTCCTGACAGAGCTCACCCTGTGGCTGCCCTGCTGCCACTACCTTGCCTTGTAGACCAAATACATTCGTTAATTATCTAATGTTAAGTTTTTTGCTGGAAATGGACATAGGAAGATAGGAATTATTGCAGGGTGTAAAAGAGCCTCAGTTTATCAAAGTTGAGTGATGTTCCAAACCTAAGATTTCAAGTGCCTTTATGTAAGAAACTGAATGTTTGGACAAATGTAAGGTTATTTGCCTGACCTTAATAACAACATGCTCTGCATTGCAATCTTTTTCTTATATTTTTAAAACCTCTTTCAAAAAAAGTTAACTTCTGCTGTGGGTGAGTAGGTGGCTGAAGATGGGGATGACCTTGATGGATACCACTGAGCAGGGAGCGTCTGGTTAGCTTTGAAGGTAGTTGTGGAAAAAAATTTTTCTCGGTTCATATTTTCCTGGATGTGCCACATTCAAGAAGTGAGCGTGTGCTTGCAAAACGTGCCAAGGACAAAAAGCTGGAAGATTCTGTCATGGCAACGGTGGGAAAGGGATATTCCCGTTCCCAGTTCAAGAAGTTAGATGACCTTAAGAAGTGAATGAAATATCATAGTCTTTAAAGTTAAAAAGTGCATATTAATAGGTTTGGTAACTCTGCACACAAGCTGAAAAACCTGAGGGACATTAAAGATGTTGGCATATTGTTTAATAAGAAGAAGATTGTGAGCCACCAATATTATGCAACTTTAAAAAATGAAAGGAAATGTGTATGTTGTTTTTTCCAGTAGGGCTGAGAATCATTTAATGCCACTGCGCGAAGTGTTGGTGAGATGTCATCATCAGTAATATATATATAGTTTTGGTTGCTTGTAAACAAGATGAGATCTTTCTTTTTACAAAAAAAAAAAAAAATCAGCAGGATTTGCACATAAAGGTTTTGAGACTCTCCTGAGGGCTCAGAACAAAGTCTAGTTTGGATGAGGTATCAAAGAAAGTGATAACTGCTAATTCAGTAGGTCCCAACCAGACTTTCATCAGAAAGGAGTCTGGCTAAGAGTGAGAGAACCCGAAGCGATCTTTGGTTAGGGGTATTAGCTTCACACATTTATATTTGAGAAACCAGAATCTGGTTCCACACAGAGAAAGCCAAGATTTTCTTTCTAGCTCTTAAATAAGCAGCTTTGAAGGATTATTATAATCTACCACTTCTATGCCTTATTTCTACTTTTTCATAACACTTCCTAATCTTTTTGGCTACCCCCTTTAAACAAAGGGTCCTAAAGTCAATTTGATATATTAATGTACTTTGCTTAGGACCATATCAAATATTCCCTCCCCAATTCTTCTCTGTTGAGGGAGCGTGAAAGGAGAAATCTTTAATCTTTCTGGATTTATAGACGTGGCTTCAGAATGCAGTGAAGACAGGATTTCACTTATTGGTGTTTCAGATGTAGGGAAAAAAACCTGTCGTGTATTTGATCTGGGTGACTGACTGTTATGAGTCTTCTCTCAATGGGATGACTCATATTTGCTGTGAGGCATGTTCCTCTTTAGATTTTGAAGATCAACCATGAGAGCTGATTCATCCATGATTCATGAGCCTGTGCATTTAGCCATTTTTCTTCATGAATGCTTTTCTTCACAAGGCTGAGTCTGGTGGTAGCAATTACGGAATTTATGTCTGCCAGAACCTTGAGCCACCTCAGCAACACTGATAAAAGCTTACAGAAGCGTTTTTATTTACAAAGGCTGATACATGAACATACTTTTTTGGTGTGATGTGTTTTTAAGGGGGGGTGGTATAAGCTCTATAGCTAGGGCTTTATGTAATAATAGAAGGAAGGTAAACTTGTTTTGATTTATTTTGCAGAGATGTGAAATTTACTGTGTCTATGGAAATATGTACTTCAGACGCATGACATGGCAAGGGGCTGCCCAGTGATCTGTTAATTCTTCATTACCATATGGTTAGTTTAAATAGCTAGTTATTATAACTTCAGAATAATATCTGGAGTTTTTAGGAGGGATCCTGGAGTTACTGCAGGTTTTCCAGGATGCTTTAGCCACCACAGAGAACAGAAAGAAAAACAGAGTAAATTTGAGCCCCTAAAAGGGGTTATCACATCTCTGCTTTACTCTGCCCACCCCAATCTTGTAGGTCTCCCACAATCTGCCAAATTCTCTTACGTCTCTGTCATGTCAAAGGTGTTTTAGAGAGGAAAGGTTTAGCCTTTTCTGGCACTGCTGCCTCTCCTCTTCTTAGATAACGCAGGTCTCTTTAGGCCCAGATTACTTTCTCTCCCAACAGCTTCAGGAACGATAAATTGTGACTAAGCCTAAGTTTTCCCCTCAGGTGACTAGTCACACACATGTAAGACAGGAATAGGATAATTCTGGTCTATTAAGATGTGGATGACTGCCACCAGATAAATTACTTCCTAGCAGTTCTGCAAGATGTGTAGGGAATGAGGGAGATGGATGCTGGCCAGATGCTTTGGTGTTAAAAACCTGACAGAACTGCAGGCAGTTGAGATGCTTTACTCCTCCTCTTGAGTTCAGAAATAAGAAGAAAAGGGGCATGTGTGAGTGTACCCAGAGCAACTAAGGCCTTGACAAAAGCAAGAAGCACTACTTCCCAAACTGAAGGGACTCAAGGCCACGGTGGAAGGACCTTTTTGTGCAGGAGTTGCATGATTCAGACAGAATTCCCTGATGCTTGAAATTATGTTCATTTTAATGTAAAATCAGCCAAGGACTGTAGGTTGTCCTTGATCCTGTCTCCCTACTCCAAATAATGTGGGTATTGAAGGGAACTTACTTTCTGATGTTTTCCCCTTATTCCTTACATACTTATATTCTTTGCCAGAAGAAATCTCCTCTCTGTTCAATTTTAAACATTTATATTTGAGCTGCTTGTCTAGGTCACCTTACCATCAATAGAGAGAAAAGAAAATTTATAAAACAGACCAATTTTGGACACTGACCTTAGCATGAGGTATGTTGCACCTTAAGATTTTCTGTTTTCTGCATTGTATATGTCTAAAATTTAGATTAGATGAATCTCACTGTTAGTACTGATTTATTGAGCCTTTCCCAAAAGGCTTCCAGCAAACCAGAGAAGTTTTACCAGAAAAATATTAGAGAAGCATGGTTATCAGGTTTAAGACAACAGTCTGTTTAAGACAAAGAAGAGAACGTAGTTAATAATTAAAATGTTCCCTCCATATGCAGTGTTCCGAAGCAATTGAAATTTCCAGAACTAAATACACAAATCTCAGTAGGCTTTGCTAGACTGAGACAGAGGGTGTAGCAAAGTCAAGCTCTCTGTGGACTAAATGCATGCAAAATAGTAGTAGAGTTTAATTTATTTTTGTAGCTCCAGTGTTTCAAGGGAAATGTTTGAGCCATTTGCCTAGGAGGACTGCTGAATCTGGTTTTAATAGAGAAAAATCTTTATCCTGATGATATTAGAGGTGTGGTTTTGTAAGCTAGCAAAGCTACAGCGTTTCCCCAGAATTGGGGGTATTGCTTAGACCACACCATGCCTAAAATTTTTCCAGTAAGGATCTGTGTAGACCAGAGAGAAGCTTATTTTTTCTATAAAGAACAAAAGAGAATGGCTTTAATTTCTCTGCAGCAATAGAAAGCAGCAGATAACTGGCTGCTCATGGCTTGGACAGGTGTACCCTTTGCTGAGTAAAAAACTTGCTGGATGGCTGGGCCCAGAGAGTTGTGGTGAATGGAGTTAAATCCAGTTGGCAGCCGGTCACAAGTGGTGTTCCCCAGGGCTCAGTACTGGGGCCAGTTCTGTTTAATATCTTTATCAGTGATCTGGACAAGGGGATTGAGTGCACCCTCAGTAAGTTTGCAGATGACACCAAGT
>NW_008795924.1:86173-124096 GCF_000699145.1 Aptenodytes forsteri
CAGGGAAGTGGTTGAGTCCCCATCCCTGGAGGTATTTAAAAGATGTGTAGATGTGGTGCTTAAGGACATGGTTTAGTGGTGGACTTGGCAGTGCTAGGTTAAGGTTTGGACTCGATGATCTCTTAGAGGTTTTTCCAACCTAAATGATTCTACGATTCTATATTTTTATGGGGCTTCTTCTGTATTCAAAAGTTATTTAAAAAAAAATACTGTCATTGTGAGGCAATACACATTTTTGTCAAATTGAGTTGCAGTGTGATGGCTGGTGTTTGAGTAGAGAATGGATACATCCATCCACATAGGCATTGTTTTCACGTGTATTCACTGTATTGCTTTTCACCAGTGTGGCCCTATTTTACCAAATAATTTTGAACTATGTGTGGGGTTTCTTTTATTTGGTTTTAGGCTTTTTACAGGTGGGTTTTTTTCACATTAATCGCTTGATATTGAGTTTTTCAAATTTCATATTTTATGAAGCAGAAAAGCTACTTCTCTTTAATTTTATCACAACAAAGCTGCATTTTCAGTATTTTGTAGAGATACTGTTTTACAAGCGTATAATTTGGGAACTCAAATGTACTCGAATACTGTTTTTTAATCTGGGGTGCCTGGTTTTCTGGGGTCTGTAGAGTGTTTAGAGATAATCCTTTGAAGTTACTTTCAGAAAAGGAGATTCATATATGTTTTACTCCATTCTAGCTTTTGTAAAGGATTCTGTGGACCCCATGGTGTTTTTGTGCTTGCAAATTGGAAAAGGTTGGAAAAGAATGTCTTAATATTAGAAATTCATCATAGTTCTGCAGAATTATTTGGGTTAGAGCAGATCTAGAACAATGCAGTCATTTCAGTAAAGAGAAGTATCAGAACATTCTTGATTCCGGTACAATGATGTTTGTATCTTTCTGCATTACTAAATAGCTTTTTTGGTGATACAGCAAATTTGTGAAGTATTCCTGATTTATAAAACAAAATAAAAAAATAAAACCCCAGACAATGTGGAAGATCTGTGTAGATCTTGGCTTGCTGAAGCTTCTCAGTTTCTGTAAACCAGATCACTAATGCCACCTTTTATGTTTGAGGTTGTATAAAATAATGGAATAGGTCTGTTTTTCACCTTCCCCTTGCACAAGTTTTACAGCAATTTAACTCCTTTCAGTTCAAGGAAATGCTATTGGATTTAAAGAAATCTCTGATTAGAGCTAGACTTGACCCATCTCTGAGTAATCTAGGACATTGTTACAGTTACTCTTTCATTTACAAAGATCTCATGCACTGGTGGTCTTGCAAACTAAAAATAAAGCACATCAGTAACAGGTATGGTTTTGCTTGTGGGCTCTTCTTGGGCAAAATCTAGTGCCTCAGAAGATCAATTACAAGCTGAGTTTCTTCAAGCAGCCAGGTCTGTTTTGAAGGCAGAGAAGTACCTGTGCGCCTGGCTTGGGGCGGGGGGGCGGGCAGAAATTGGGATAATGTTTTTTCCCCTACTTAGTATGGTCATAAGTTTAAAACAGGAATGATTGAAAAATGATACTGTGGGCTCCTCTGCTAATAGTTGTTGAGCAGTGTCAAGGTTTTTTCATTGTACAAGTGAAAACATTTTTCTAACTGCAAGAATCGTAAATGTCTTTAGAACAAAGTGAGTTTTCGGGTTTGTGCCTCACAGTCAGTGATAATCCTCTCTTTATTAACAGCTGCGCCATACCATTGTCTTTGAATGTGACTAAAAACATGATGTAACCCGGGTGGGAACTTGTGTAACTGTTCTAATGATGTGATAGCTGGATTGGACTCCAGTTTGCTTTCTCATGGCCTTGAAAGCAGCTCGGCAGTAGTTACTAAGAGTAAAAGAAAGTTGATACTAGTGAATACATTGTGGGATGGATATGTTGAGAATGTGCTGTTTAATATAGCCAGTTTTTGAAGTGTAACGTGGTTTCAAAATAAGCTGTTAATTTAAATAATTTCCAGTCTATAAAATGACATTCCAGCCCATAAAAAGGTAAGGCTTTTTGCCAGGGCTAACAATGCTTAGTTCCTTAGTTTGCAGAATAAATGTGGCAAGCCTTTTAATGCTGACTACTTTTTTTCTGGCTTAGGACTAAATATTTAATCAGTCAGTTATAGATTACTTGTTGATTTCAAATCATTTTAATTTATCTAGTGTTTTTCCCCCCCTAGGGATTCTACAAATGAAACTACTGCACATTCAGATGCTGGCAGTGAGCTTGAAGAAGCAGAAGTCAAAGGAAAAAGAAAAAGGGGCCGTCCTGGCAGGCCTCCAGTATGTGTAATTTAGTTTTGTTTTGTTATGCATCTATTTAAAATTGACTGCAAACTGTTTTTCATCTAATCATCTTGTGGTCACATAAGTAGGCTTTTAATGAGCCCTGTGTCAAACTTTATGAAGACTTGTAGTATGAAATATTTATCAGATTGATGCACAAACAATGTTTGGAGTGTTTAAAAAGGGACATAAAAATGAGCTCATAATAGCTATTATTTTTTCTTTCACTACCTACTTACATGAACATTACAATTCTGTTGTTATTGTCATATTACAACATTCTTTCAGACATGAGACTAATCTCAGTAAGCACAACCACTTTCTGTTTTGAAAGTTGTAATGGATTCTAAGTGACAAATGACATTTGAGCCATCCTTTTAGTAACTGATAATCTCTTAATGCGAATGGAAGAGTTGCAGCATAGTATTAACTAAATGCCTCGGAATATCTATTAACACATCTTAAAAATTCATGTAATTGACATACACTGTGTCCTATGTATAGATTGGGAGTGTCAACCTATTCTCTAGCATAGTGCAGCAGACAATATTGCTGTCTGCTGTATAAGATTTGCTGTTCTTCAGTAGTCTCTGCCCATTGCTCACCCATGAATGGGAACATACAGAAACAATTCTCTATTACACATAGTATTTAAGGAGGCTTTCTCTTTTATTTTCATTTATTTTATAAAATAGCCAATTTATTGGAAAATACAGAAAGTGCTGTGTGTCATATTGTCCTTCATTTTAGTTCTTCAGTGTCATCAGATGTAGTTCTCTTGCTTATATCACTTGAAGTACACACTGTGGAATAAGATTTTTGGTGGGAACTTCTATGTGTTTGTTATTAATGGTTTTGATTCTCCTCATAGTGTTTGTCTATGAGTACACCCCCAGCATGAATATAGCACTAATAGATTGAGATTTATTATTTTTTACCCTAAGACCTTCCACCCTAAGTCTAACTCCTTAAGCATGAGCTAGTGAGGCTGTAAGAATGGACAGAACCATGTGTTCCTCTCAAGCATGCTGGCCAAGCTGGAGCAAACTCCTCCTTAGCATTGGTTTTCAATTTGCATCACAGTCTCTGGACTTACTTTGGGAGCCAACATTTTAAATCCTGGGCTTTTCTGGGCATGTTGTCTTCCTTTTTGAAAGCTTTTGAACAGTGTTTCCTATGATGGCATATATTCTTCATCAGATGGACAGACTTGCTCACAAACATGGAGCTTCTTTACAAGAAGCTTTAAAGAAGCATGTAAAGAGAACGGGTCATCTGTTTAGCTTGTAAGCGAAGGGCAAAATCAGAAATTATCTTAAGAATATCTCATTAGTAAATCTATGAGGTTTTGAAGATCTAATTAAGAAAAAAAACAACAGAGGATGGTGTAACCTGATTGCTAACCGAGAAGGTTGTCAGAGTGTAGGTATTTAAGTTAAAGCAACACTAGTGGTATCTTGTACCCACCACACATTCACTGGAAAGGAGAGGTGAATGTTACAAAAGGCTTTTCTCATCCCTCTGTCTGAGCTTATTAGTAGCTCCTATTCGCTGAAGCACTCTACTGGTCCTGCTATCAAGTTTCTACAGAAGCAATTGCTCATTATGCTTAGAACAGCTCCAGGCTCATTAAGTGCACATGATTGTAAAGTGATGAACATACAGAGGAAGCGGCCATTGCTTCATACATAAAATGGTGGGCTATGAGCTGATCGTTGCTGCTAAGGCACAAGACCTTAGGGTTGTCAGAGATGATTCCATGAAAGCATCATCTTAATGCTCAATAGGGGTCAAAAAAACCAAATCCAGTCTTAAAACTGAGGAAGAGAATAGAGAATAAAACAAATACTGTGTCCTTTATAAAACTGTGGTTTGCCAAAATTTGGAATACTTTGCACAATTCTAGTTTCTCTTCCCCTCTTGACCTCCACCCCAAAATCTCAAGAAAGGGTATATTAGGACTGGAAGACGTTCAGAGAAGAGAAACAATGATGGTCAATCATGGAATCAGGCTGGGAGGGACCTCAGGATGTCTCATTGCAACCTCCTGCTCAGAGCAGGTTCAGCTTTGGGATCAGACCACATTGCTCAGGGTTTTTCCAGTCTGGTCTTGAAAACCACCAAGACTGGAGACTGCACACCCTCTCTCAGCAACCTGTTTCATTTTATTTCATGAAAAATTTCTTCCTTGTAGGCAGTCAGAACCTCTCTTTCTTCAGTTCATGACTACTGTCAGTTGTCCTCCCACTATATGCTGTTGCAAAAAGCCTCACGGGGGAGTGTTCCCGGCCCCCTGACCGTGCTGGTAGCCCTCTGCTGAACTTGTTCTAGTTTATCAATACCTCTCTCGCATTGAGAGGGCCAAAACTGGACACGGTATTCCAGATAACGGCTAAGAAGTGCTGAGTAAAAGGGTATAATCACTTTCCTTGGTGTACTGTTATATTCCTGTTTGTACAGCCCAGGGTGCTGGATGGCCTTTGCTGCTCAGGCACATGGCTGTCTCATGTCCAGTTTGCTGTCCTCCAAGATCCTGAGGTCCTTTTCCATAGAGCTGTTCCCTGACTAGCTGGTCTCCAGCCTGTGTTGGTGCAGGGATTTATTCCTCTTTCGGGGCAGGTCTTTGCATTTGCCCATGTTGAATTTTGAGTGTACTGATAGCCCAGTCCTCCAGACTGTCAATAGCAGTCTTGTCCTTGATGTCATTAAGCCGTCTCCCTGCCAATTTGGTGTCATCTGCACACTTGACAGGAGCACACTCTTTCACCCCCTCTGGCTATCTGATAAAGATGGGAAACTGGACACGTTCCAGTTAGACTTCTGTCTTACTCCCTCATTGCCAGCCTCCAGGTAGAGGATGATCCATTAACTGCTATGCTCTGAGCCCAACAGTTCAACCACTTGTCCACCCATCTAGTCTTCTACCCATCCACATCACAACTTCCCAATTTAAATACAAGAATATTGTGGGAGACTGAAAAGCTTGCTAAAGTCAAGATAAATGGCATCTATTGCTCTCCCCTCATCCACAAATTCAGTCATTTTGCTACAGTTTTTTGGGTGACTTGACAAAATGTATATGTTTGGATACACAATCAAATCCTGCCTTCATAATCGATACTGCAGCAACAGAAAGGAGTAAATAAGGTTGTTCTACAAAAGAATGACCAAAAAGGAAAAAGCCACTCATTTTCTAATATCCTTGAGGAGAAGTGTGAACACCTTGGAAAGTCTAATCTAGGCAATTAAATTTATAACATTTGATATTAAAAGTCATGGAATTAGTAATTGAGGTATTGTTTTTGCAAACATTGTATTTCACTTTCTCTCCTCCTCCACGTTGCTCACCTATCCACGTTGCTAACCCATCCACTTTCCCCAGGTGAATGATCTGTTTCTTACAGGAGGCGCAGCTCTGACATTTTTTCCCCCACTCTTCCATCTGCTAATGTGATTTTTATTTCCTTCACAGATACCACCTACCTTTGCTCTCAGACGTGAAACAGATTAAAATATTTAGTTAAATTCAGAGCTGTTTTTCTCAGCTGATACTTAGCTTTGATGTTTTTCATTTCTGTTGTAGACCTAAAGAAAGGCTTTTCTGCCCAAAGGCTCTTCTGTTTTTTGTTTGGTTTTTTTCCCTAACTAAAATATTATGGTCTAACAAGATTCGATGTCTCCCTGCAAATACTGATTTGCTTATGTCCTTAGGCCATCACAGCTACAGTGACACATCTGCCATAAACATATTGACCTCTTTTGGAAAGAGAGTTTACTCTTCTGTGCTTGTTTTGTCTAGCTGCATGGTTCTATTACAGAGCTGCACACAGTGTACTGCATCAAATACATGTATGTATGTATTTTAAATAGGTTTCTGCTGTAGTGTTATAGAATGGACTTGACCTTTTGTTAGAAAGACAGACTAGAGGGTTTTCCAAACTTTTTTCCAAAGATATTCCTCTTTGCAGATTTGAGACTTCTGTAAAGAGATGGTCCTCATTTTAAAAATTGCCATTTGTAGCAAATACCTCTTCAGTTCATAGAGAACCTTAATATTTTGGGGAACCTTCCCTTCCTGAAAACACTGCTTTCCAAGTTGCCCCTCCACTTCTATGAGAGACTATTCTAATGAATACTTGACTGAGTAGACTAGACAGTCAACTTGCGAAGAGATTAAGTGCATTGGTCCTTCAAAATAACTCTCAGAATCTAACCTGATTGTCCTGAATTCACCGACCCTTGCTGTGAATTTAACAGGAGTTGCACCATGTCCTGTTCTAGCATTGACAATGGCTGGTGCTGGCCTCCCCCTTGCCCATGTCTGCTTCTGAACACTGAGTCTTGTTAGACCAGATGCCTGTGGAACGACTGGCCAACAGGTAAATCTGTCCAGTCAGTGGAATATTTTGGTGCATGTATTTATGCGACACTGCATGTGAGCATACCATCTGGATATCTATTTAGTGAATTGTGTGGGGTGTATTTAAGGAGTGACCTATAACAGTCCTCTGGTTGAAGTTGCTGAGAAGCATTGGCCAAAAATGCCTTTTCTGTCTGCTGCATTATTGAAATACATGGGTATGGATGCGCTCTCCTGTTCTAGGTAGGGGATTTTGAAAGCCCAAGGGCTTATGATGCAATGCAGCTTTCACATTAGTGAGCTCACACTCAGATCAGTTATTTATCTAGCCTTTTTTGTCTCCTCTCTTGGATCAACACTCTTTGTTCAATGTTGTTGGCATGCTTTATTTTAACCTACCTGGCCTTACCTTCCCAGGAGCTCAGAATAGCTTGGCTTAAACCTCAGCTGTTAGGGGTTGAGGGAGTGAGAGAGATCCCTGGCTATATTTCAGCTTTGAAGTAGGAGTAGACAGATTAGCCTCTTCAACTCAGAGGACAAGAAGAAATGTCAGTCTTTCTGTTCCAGAGGTGACAATTCTGAGATCTCTGCTGGTGTCTCTCTCATCCCATACTCAGGGCTGCAGCATGCCTTTCTCCAACTTCTCTCCTCAGATTCTTCTATTAAGGCAAGATGGAACAAGGCACTTCTGATCCTTTTGTCCCCAGCACAGACTGTACGGTTTTGCTTTCAAGTCCTTTTGTATTGTTTGATATGGAGGAGACAGAACACAATACCTTATCTTTGCATTCATATGTGAAATTTTAACTTTGCAGCAGACTCCTAGCCTTATTTAGTCTCGTAGCATGAATGTTAGATACTGCAGGGGATTGAGTTTTCCTCCTAGTTCCAAATCATACATGTCCTGATTAATAGTAGGAAGGAATCCTCTTGGAAGAATTTCTTTTCATAGTAGTCGAGCTTTGTGGTTTGGCGTGACTTACATCAGTGTCCTGTTTCAGCTTGCTTGCCTGATATTTTAGGTCTGTCCTTTAAAAATGAAGTGAATAAGTCTTTCTGTAGTTCTGTGGAAACGAAGTGCACATACAGCCAGTATGTGAAGACTTCTCTGTCGTGCTACTTGTAGCTTCCTGGTGGAGAAATCCTAATGACATTAGAAGTTTTCCTTTTAAGCTTTTGATGGGGTGGTCCTTGTATTTTTGGCAATCTAATCTATTCTTCATTTTTCTGTGGAAATAGTCTTTTTTTGGTAGCAATTGCCTCAGCTAGAAGAATAGTAGTGATTCAAGCGTTTATAGCAGACTTTTGAGTCTTTAAGATCGCTTTTAGAACTCTTGCTGGATTTTAAAATAAGGATGAAAAAAAGGAACACTCCCCCACCCCTCAACACTGCCTCTGTTGTTTTGGTTTTTTTTTTTTGATCTAAACTGGATGTGCTACAGCTGAAGCAGCTCTTTACACACTGGATGTTAGGGGACCTGCATCTGTCTTTATTTGCAGGATGAGGCTTTACACAGGGAGCATCTTGTTTGTTTCTATGATGAAAAAAGTCCAGAGGACTGACCATTTGAATCCAAGATCTTCGCCCTAGATAACCATGATGATGTTATGAAGTGCAAAGTGCGGTAGCCTTCTTTGCTTAATCAGGATTCATTCAGAAAGAGCTCAGACATTACCATTCTTCTGCTTAACATGAAGTTATAATGCAGAGGCCTCTCAAGATGATGATGCCTTTGAGAGGCAAGTTCTTCAGTCTGACTCAAGTGGAAGGTTAAAAAGCTTCTTTGCGCTATCTTGAGAAATGGGGTATTGCTTTAAATTACTTACGGTATGAATGCATGTAGAGGCCATCATTTAAGGCGGTGGGTTAGGTGCAGTTACTGACCTGTAACGCTTCTATTGTCTTTATTTCTTTGTGAAGTGCATCAGATCAACTTGGAATGTTAATGGAAAATGTCAAGCCACTTTCACTTTCTTTTTTGGTAGCATGTGAATTAACTTTCACTGTATTACTTGATTTTACAAATGTCAGTCACTTTTTTTCACAATAATTTTAAAGACATGAAAGGAAAAGTATTATCTAGCTAATTTATTACAAAATTCTGACTTGTCATCATTTGAGTTTAATTACAGTCAGGGTAAGTATTTTGTTTCCTGTTTGCCTTAGTTTAAGCCATAAAGCAACGGGTAAACTATGTGGTCATCAATATGGCCATTTTAGAGTTGCTTCTGTGACACATTCTGGAACTTCTGAATTTCCTAATGCTGGTGTATACAAATTCTCAGCTTTAATTGTTGTCAGTTGAATCTACTGCACAGATCTGAAAAATCATTAGTATCTTCTGTTTTCGTTTGGCAACTCAGTCCATTTTGACACCACCACAAGTCTGACTGTCCTGGGTCTCAGAGTGAAAGCATGGATTTAACTGCTACAGGCTCACAGCTCCAAGCAGCACTTTTCTTGGTGTGTGATGAAAAAGCCTCAAGCTTTCTTACCTTGTCATGCTTCTTTATCCTTCCCTCTGGTAGTCGTAATTCACCTCAATGTTGGCTCTACCATTGCAGCAGATGCCTGGATTATGGAAATCGTTACAAGGCTTTACGCATACATTTAGATACAATATTGCGAACCAGCTTGCCTTTTCCATAACTTTTCAGAGATCTCTCTCATAAACAGGAGAAAAGTCAGTTTTGAGTCGGGAAAACAATCAGTTCTTACCCACCTCAGGATTCTGACAGACTGACATTTAAAAAGGAAAAAAAAAAACCAAAACCCATGCATGACTGTCAATTTAAGGGGGCTTTAGGTAGAGGCAGGAAGTTTCTGGCTGAAAGTGTGTAAAGGGGCAAGCAGTAACCACAATTGTTCCTGTTAAGAAGCAGAGGTTTTATTTTTCCTGTATCTTGATGACCATTTGGTGGATCCTCACAAGAGTAGACTTGCTACAAGTTCAGGCTGTTTGATCTTATGAAACATCACATTTTATACCTGTCAGTGATAGTCTGACAGGTTTACTGGAGCCACACTCATCCTTGGGCAGGGCTGTTTGTGTGGAAGCTCTTCATGGCATTAGAGGATGGGGTTTTTTGTGTTAAGCTGAAGGACCACCCTTTCCTGTGAATGCAGGTATCTCTCTTTTGGGATGCAGGGTTACTTCTGTTTGGCATCCTCAATGCCAAACATAATTTTTAGATTTGTAGTTTGACTTTGCAACTCCGCTTCCAAGAGCACCCTGCCTCTGCAGATATTCCACAGATACTCTGTATCATGGAGTCGTCTTTGCGTTTCTATGGTTGTACCAGTCCATGCTTTTTCTTCACTTGCTTCAGTGGTGTTGGATGTCTCCATCCTGGGATAGAATAATAGAATACCAGGTTGGAAGGGACCTCAAGGATCATCTGGTCCAACCTTTCTTGGCAAAAGCACAGTCTAGACAAGATGGCCCAGCACCCTGTCCAGCTGAATCTTAAAAGTGTCCGATGTTGAGGATTCCACCACTTCCCTGGGGAGATTATTCCAATGGCTGATTGTTCTCGTTATGAAAAATTTTTCTCTTGATGAAAATTTTCCTATTGTGAAAAATTTTCCTCTTGAAATAGGGTTACCTATTCAGCTTTGTACTCGGAGGTAGGAACCCGTATGAAGCTCATCTGTCAAGATGGCCTGCAAAGTTTCTTGCTGTAAATTCAGGGGCAGTACATGCAAGTAATGTCTGACAGCAGCATTGTAATATTGTATGTTAATGAATAAGATAATGCCAGTTCCTCAATTCTGTGCCTTGTGCTTGCAAAACTTCATAATTAGAGTACCAGGCAGTTTCTGGAGGCTGGAGGACCTACATATGACTTGCTTTCATATTTGCACTCTGGAGTGGGATTGAGCTTGGGCTTCCTATCAGATGCCTACTGGGTGGAAGTGCTCTGCAGTGGAAGTCCGGTGGATACCCATCCTCTAGTGCCTCTCCACCTGAAGATAATGTTAGTCCCTGCCTAACTCAGAAAGTTCTAGTTTTGGATTTTCTTCAGTTTCTCAGTGGAGGATCTGAGGTCTGCTGGTTTTGTCTTTAGAGGCAGGATTCAATACAGATCCTGCATCTGGATTTAGCTACCCCAGCTTGGATGCAGAATGGCTTTTGTTAAATGAAAGACTTGGTTTCTCCACTGAGAGAGATGTTCTCATTGTCAAAAGAAAATCTATACCAGAGAGAAACTTTATTCAAGTAGACTCAGTACTATATCAGGTCCAGGATATAGAGATATTTACTTGGGCTTGAAGAATCTGGCTTTGTCCAATAATTCTGTCAAAAGTACATCTGTTGGTTATTTCTGTACCTCTTCTGAGAGCTCGTAGGTGTTCTCACCCTTCTAATTCAAACTATGAGTCTTGGTCAAAGCACTCCCCTTTCCCCAGGATACCTGACAAAAGTGGAGTTTAAACTGAGCATTTACATGTCTCGTGATTACTTGTTCTGAGCATGTGCACACTGGTCCATAGTACTCATGCCAGTGTAGGTGGCTTTTCTTATTGCTTTCCAGTAACAAGGTATCTTTGGATGTGTGCATTTCACTTCCATCTCCTACTTGCTTTCCCTTCATCCTTGCAGTGTTTAATGTCTCCCTTTGAATTACATGTTGAGAGAAACTGAGTATAGAGGGGGGTTGCATTAGCTTCTGTGGAAGGCATCAACTTGCATTCCTGCTTTCATTTAGCAGTACATGTAGCTAGTTGAACTGCTTATGGCTTACTCTCTGTCGTGGTTTAACCTCAGCCGGCAACTAAGCACCACGCAGCCGCTCGCTCACTCCCCCCCGGTGGGATGGGGGAGAGAATCGGAAGGGTAAAAGTGAGAAAACTCATGGGTTGAGATAAAGGCAGTTTAATAGGTAAAGCAAAAGCCGCGCACACAAGCAAAGCAAAACAAGGAATTCATTCACTACTTCCCATCGGCAGGCAGGTGTTCAGCCATCTCCAGGAAAGCAGGGCTCCATCACGCGTAACGGTTACTTGGGAAGACAAACGCCATCACTCCAAACGTCCCCCCCTTCCTTCTTCTTCCCCCAGCTTTATATACTGAGCATGACGTCACATGGTATGGAATATCCCTTTGGCCAGTTTCGGTCAGCTGTCCTGGCTGTGCCCCCTCCCAGCTTCTTGTGCACGTGTGTTATCAACATTGTTCTCACCCTAAATCCAAAACACAGCACTGTACCAGCTACTAGGAAGGAAATTAACTCTATCCCTGCTCTGAAACCAGCACTCTCACCCAGATTGAATAAGCACGTGGATTATATATCTCAAAAGAGTCAATTTACTTCAAATTCTTTGCTGTTCTATTAAATAGCGATTGTGGTTTTTTTGGAGCTTGGTAGAGATCAAACATTTCATGTATTGATAGCTTTCTTGCTGATAAAGGCAGCTTTGCACGTTTAAAAATTCATTGAGAGAGAACGCGTATTCTTTTGATCATAAGTGCAGATGATATCCAAAAAACTTTTCACAGATTGTACCATTATTTTAAGCTTTCCAGCTTGCATCTGTATGCAAGTCCTTAGTTGAGTATTTGCAAGAGGCAGTTGCAGTTGCACTCTACTTGGCCCTTTTCTTTAGCTCTCTGGCCCCACCAGCAGTGATCCCTTTTAAAGTAAGGGGAAAGCTAGACTGCAGGTCTGTCTTCTACCAGCTCTCTTCCAGAAGTTAGATCCCTTTCCTCTGCAGGAAAATTCTTAATGTGTCTGCAGTTGGAAGATGCAACCAAAAATGTTGACTTCATGTTCTTTACTGTCAGCCAGTTTCTGTTAAAGCTTCTAGTATACTCAAGTAAATGGTACCATGAGGATATTGTCCTAAATGTAATCTTCAAGTCGCTTGCATGTTGTTTTCTTTAACATAATTCCTCAAAATAGCTTAATTGTTCTGTGGAAAACGGCAGCTTTTGCTTTTGTCTGCCTCACAGTAGGGAGAAAGAATAGAATATGGAAGTAAGATCGTAGCAGGAATCTTATGTTATTTTCCCCAGAAACTTTTTTTTTGTTTTTGCATAAAGTGACTTAAATTCAGAGCAAACTGTTCACTAGGTGACTTCTTACAAGTGGGATCTATACGACCTGATTATAAGCTTGAAGAATCTGGAGAAAACTTGTATTAAATAATTTAGATTCACAGGGAAAATGTTTTAACATAAAATTTTGAAGCAAGGGGCTATTACGATCTACTAAATCTGGCTGTATAAATTCAGTGATTTAAGTTGAGTTGAAGAGCTGACTCTTTATGTACACAATTTCTTATAAAAGTTGTATAAAAATGAAAATAAATAAAATTAATGTTAACATGACAAGTACATTTTCAATAATTGTCTTCCAAAGATCATTAGTTATTCTAAAGTTTATTTTGTGTGCCAACATAAAACACTTTTCCTGTCCTGTCTGTAATTTGCTACCATTTATCTAGTTTTAGTCATGTTGTCGACTGTCTGCCTGTGTTGAATAAGACTAATATGGGTATTGACGTGAACCGGTACTCCAATGTTGGAAGCTCACCACTACTTACCTTGACATGACAGTGGCTTTTAAGTTGTTCCTCAACAACTACTGATAAATAAAAATATATGTACCCAACTGGATAAAGCCCTAAGCAACCTGGTTGAATTTCATAGCTGACCCTGCTTTGAGCAGGAGGTCAGGCTGGAGACCTCCTGAGATCCCTTCCAGCCTGGCTTATTCTGTGATACTTGTGTGTGTATATACACGTGAGAGTGTATAAATGTGTGTGTAATATTTATGTATAATTTATAAAGATACATTGAGTGATTTCAGATATAGCTATAGTAAATTTTCATTCTGCTGGTTTTCTTTGCCCAGTCTGCCACTAAGAAACCTCGGAAGTCTCCAGCAGACAAGGGTCGTGCTGAATCTGGAGCTAGAGGAGCAAGTCGTGGAAGAGCTAATGGCCACCCTCAGCAGAATGGCGAAGGGGACCCGGTCACTTTGTTTGAGGTGGTTAAGCTGGGGAAGAGTGCTATGCAGGTAAAATAACTAATTGTGTTACCCCTTTACAATTCAGTATATCCTGCCTGTAGAAGTTCAGTCTAAGATATGCTTTTGTAAACAATTGTATTTTTTCATAACCTCTATTGGTCCAATAGACTGTCTGTGTATGATAAAGTAAGGGACAGAATGTGCTTTGATTGAGTTGAGGACTGTCATATATACTTCTGAAAGACAAGAGACAGGTCAAAGTCATGCATTTCAAATTCTCCATTATTTTGTTCATTACTTCCAAATTGAAAATACATGTTGGTATTAAGCAGCCCATTAAAGAACATCCTGTAATAAGTTTTATATGAGGAAAAAGTATATATGATATTAGTGATGGATCCAAGGCTTTTTTTGTTTGCTTGTTTTTTTTAAAAATATCTGCCGACACAAGCACTTTTGAGTACCTTGCACTGCAGCTTGCATTCTTCTTGCTCTCCCCACCAGAGCAGCAGATGAAGGAAAAACTAGGAGCCTAGACTTCCTCTGTGTCTAAGGGACAAACATGGACACATCCTGAAGGCAAATTTTTCATTGTAAAATAAACATCTAAGATAGTTGTAGTGAATTGCCTCTGGAAGTGTTTCTTACTCCTTTATGTTTTGAGAAATTTCAGAGGTCTTACAGGGTTTATTGGGCCAGATGAGTCCCACCTCAATGTCTATAGATGATTGGTTTTGACAGTATTTGTATGCTTTTAGTAAGCTACTGTGCTTCAGCTATTGTTTTTGGCACTCAAAGGAGAAACAATGGGCCCAAAAAACTGTTCATCTGGTGCAGTGCAAAGCCAATGGTCGTTGCTACTGAAAGATTGTTTAAGCAAACCTCCTTTACTTTGCATTTCAACAAAACAGGACTCATGCAGTATCAGTTAGTTTGTTTTGGCTTTGTGGTGCTAACTAACATGAGAAAATTACAAACTAGGAAAATTAGGGGCCAAGTCCCATTTTCAATATTACTTTTACTGTAGCGAAAAGCTGTCTAATTAACTCCCAAAGGAATCTAGTCTTCCAAGTGAGTGAAAGCTGTTGAAAATTTTTCTCTCTGTCTCAAATCTGTGGAAGGTCTGAGATGTAATTTTAAAGAAGTAATAAACAGGAAGAAAATGAGAGTTTTTATTCTTCATAGTTGCTGTATTTACAGTTATTCAGGATTGACCCTTCTTTTCTAGTAGGTGAAGACAGAACAAATTTACTCCTAACAAAGCTACAGATTCCTTGTGCCTCCTCTTCCTACATTTTTTAAGTCAGGGCTTCCAACTTCGCTTGGTTTTCAACACTTCTTCAAATTTCGTTTTTGGCAGGATTTGAGGAAACATCTGGAGTCTATTTTCTGGTTTTACTGTGGTACAGAACATACAATATGCTTTATGTAGTATGTTTGTCTTAGAGTTACTGATATTTGCAGGAGCCAAATGAAAAGGAATGGGTGGTTGCTTTGATATTTGATGACTCTGCATGTGTGGAATTGACTTTGATACATTTTATTTATTTCAAAAGAGATGCCATCAGAAGTCTTCTGCAAATGAAATTCTAAAAAGAAATTGTCTACATGTTTGTATTAAGAAACCTTTGGAATTCAAATACCAAGGAATTGTTTTGAGAAACTTAGTATTTGTATATGCATATATAGATGGGTGTGTCTGTATATTTGTGTATATATACATGTGCACGCACATGCTTAAAATGTGCCCAGCCTACATATTTGAGGAAGAAGTAGACAGCACGTTTTAAGCAGTGGAGAAATGATAAGCAAATAGTAAAGGAATAAGCAAGTTTATTTGAAGGCCTGGGATGCAAACAGCCATAAATGACTTGAGCCATATTTAGGAGCACCAATCCTAATTTCAAGACTGTGTCACTTGTGCACCTTAGAAAATTTTACTATTGGTAAAAATATTTAAAAAAAAAAAAAAAAAAAAAACCCTTTAGGGGGAAAGAGGATGCAATTAAAATGTGATTTAATATTTTTTAACTTGCACTTATGGACAATAGTCCCATGTGAAAGCAAGGTTCTATAAACCAAATTTATTAGCATTTTTATACTTTTTCCTTAATGGCTTAGGGATTTTGATGTAACAACTAGGAATACCTGGCATTTTTGTTTTTCATAGTTTCAATGCAGGTTTTTTGTGGCCAATTTTAGCGATTATATATATTAGATATATATTATAATACTGACAAGTATTGCCAATTTTCAGACAAGTGCCATATATTTCTATTTGTCAGAACCTATTATTTCTCAATATTTAGTTCTTTCACTGTAATATGAACTTACATTTTTCTATAGTGCTCTTAAGTTTGCTTCCAGCAATGAAAACCCAGAAAAATTAAATTAGTATATTCTGAGGTTACATGGGAATTTTACTTCATGTGCTTTCATTTCTGGTCTATCTGGTCCTGCTGTCTGCTCTCAGGATTTTAGTTGTTAGATTTTTCTGGCTTTGTGTTGCCAACTCATGAAAGTCTGTACCTGAATTAAATTCTTACTTCTTTTAAGTTTGTCCTCTATTTTGGTTCTCGTAGCAGGATTCATTTACTTCTCTTCAGGCTTATTGCTGTTTGGTTCTTCCAGGGAAACAAAGTTAGGTTAATATTTTGTATTTCAAGTATACATAACTTCAGAGCTGTTCTTTGCATATAAATCTTTGCCTGTATTATGAAGTGCTAGTTTTGTCGGTGTTAAGTCTCATTTGAACTCTGTAAATCAATTTGATACCCACATTAACTTGGTATCGGATTGTTGCCACTGTTTTTTAATTTGCTGTGTAACCTTTTGTACAGTTAGTTGCTTCAGAAGTTTTTCTGTCGGCAGCTCTCTGTGTATGAAGTGTGATATGACCTGATGTTCGTGTTTTCTGTGGGTACATTTTGTTAGTCCATTAAGACTATTCATAGAGCTTTTTTAGGCTCTATGTTTTTTTCTTAGACAAACATGATACTCTTCTGCTTTTTGTCATTTGTCTTTTTTTTTTTCTTGAATGTTTTATCCAAACAGCTATATCCACTATATTTCCCCACTCTAAACCTCTGGAGGCAGAATGGACTATATCACCATTTCTCATGTGCTGAACTGCCTGAGTTTACACTGACGGGAATGAAGGGCGTGGGTGAACCTCCACTCTTCCAGCTGAGCCCCCGGTACAGAGGCTGACTTGTAGCTTAAATCTTAATAGGCACTTCTGCATTGGTCTCTGACCCTGGCATTAAGCTGACAGTGGAGTAAAGAACGTCTGATGATCTCCCATTTTGTTTAGGCCTCAGTCTGAAAATTTCTCAGTAAATTATGACCAATTAGCTGTAATGAAGTTTGTACTTCTGTGTTGGTCAAACCAAGCACAGAAGCGTTCTGCTTTCTTGTGTACAAAGGGGATTTGTGCCTCCCCCAGAACATCAGAGAGAATCATCAGTAGTTGTAAGAGGTGTTCAATACCAAAACATGAACAGATCTATGCCTTGATTACCCTGTAATGTTATATGCGTTACCAGCTACCCTTAATTGATGTTAGCAGTTCACTACAGATTAGATGCTGATTTTGAAAAACATATTTGACCCCTTTGCTTATGCTCATAAAAGTAATCTTGGTGTTGATTAGACATGGTTCAGAGTAAATATGGCTCTGTTATATGCCAACAAGCATTTTAGGATGTGTATCCAAAGAGAGCTTTCTAGTGTGTTGAAATGGAATTTTTCATTGTGCCACCAGTTCTTTGTCTCTCCAGAAATCAAGAATGTATGGGGTTCCTCACTGTTCTTGTCTGCACACCTTGGCACTCGTGGATTTGAGTCTTTTGAGGTTCCCTCCATGTTTGAGTAAATATGTATTTGTAGCACTGCCTACCCTGTCATGAGAAGAAATTTTCTTTGTTTCTTATATTTCAGTTCCTCAGATTTTTGTCATCTTTGCACCTACTGGGCTCATGTTGGCAAGCTGTGACTCTTGTTCACAGTTCTACACTGGCTAGAAAGTTTGTGTATCAGAGCAGGAACATCATGAGACCTTTTTTCCCTTCAGTTGTCTATCTGAAAAGATTAAAAATCTTTCATTAATATTAATTTAAAATACTTCTGAAATGTTAGTATTTTCAATAGTATTTTCAATATTATACTGATTTTCAGTGTTTATCCACCTGTCTCTTGCAGACTGACGTTAAAAATTAGTACATGCAAAAATAAAGGGTATGTGTCCCTTGTAATTACACGTTTGAGCTGTTGGAAATAATATGGAAGTGGTAAAGGAAACACTCTGACCACTTTCAGCAGTGCTCTTTTTTTGTTCTTTATGCATTAGCATCTTACTGGCATGGTTGCCAGTTCCTTTTATCATAATGTATCAGGTTTGGATGACACATAGTCATCAACATCTGTATCTGAAATTATTTTCTGATTGAAATTCCTAGTACCTCCAGTATCTTTTTCTATCACTTTGAGATTTGATGAATCTGTACAAGAAATGCAGGATAGTCGGTTCTTCCAAAGATCTGATATGTCTTTATGCATCTTGTTAATATGGCATATCCTACATAATTTCAGTAATTTTTGTATTTTCGTAGCATTTAGGGCAGAAATAGACCATTATGGTCTGTATACTACCTCCCTGCATAGCTCAGACCATGGAATTGCACCCATTCCTGTATTAAGCCAACAGCTTCTTTTACAACCCTCATTTTTCTATAATAATAGTAATATTAGTTTCAGTTAATTAGAAGTTAGGGTGGGCCAACCTTAGCAACTGTAGAGGTAGAGCCAAAGTTTTGAACATCATTGTTCCCACTCAGGTCTTGCTGCAGTAGCTGCTCCCCTATCCTGGCGGCCACAGGTACTTTGGCCATTGCAGCAGGGAGCTGGGCTGGTGAATGTGGAGCAGGAGGTGGCACTGGCCTTGGAGAAGGCATCTGGTGCTGCCCCAGAGAGCGAGGCTGCTCCTTGGGGTGGCTTTTCCCAGGGAAGGAAGTTGATAGTAGAGCAAGCCCCAGTGACTGCACAGCTTTATCAGCTGGTTCCTAACGCATTCTGCATGGATTAAGCTTTGCTTTGCTTACTTCTCTCAACTCCCTGGAATTTTATCCCACAGTTATTTTAATCACATAATCATTATACAGTATGAATAATCCCAATGTTCCTTAGTCCTTCCAGTGGTTCTGGTTAGAAAGAATTGCTATGTGCCTGCTTTAATCTTGCATAAAGTGAGGCTGCTGTTGAACAGATTGGTCCCACCTTCTCCCACACCTACAGCTGATGTTTTTTACACCTTTCTTTTGTGTTCTGTCGTTGCACCAAGAAATAGATTGAATTGGAACCTGACGCTTTGGTGGATTTTTTTCAGCTGGATCAGCTCCCTGATTCAGCTCATCTCTGGCAGCAGCTCAGACTTCTTCTTGATTAGAATGACTGTATAACCATCACCATATCTACCTTATTTAGGAGGGATTGTGTTTTACATATATACTTTTACATATATACTTGAGCTTAAAAACATCAGAGCAGCTGTAACTGGATCGTACCAAAAGTCCAATATCTTGTCTCTGACAATGGCAGTTAAGAAAGAGAATAAGAAGGCAAAAATGTATTTTGGGACTTCTCCCTACCTCTGACTGTTTGCAGCTGAGGGTGAATGTGGTGTCTGTGGTTTTAGTAGCCTTAATGGCTTTCTCTTCCCTGAGTTTGTCTCTTCTCCTTATTAGAAGTCCTCTTTGCTGGATAGTGTCTCTGTGTCTGCCTCAGCTATTTCTGGGAGTGAAGGTCTTTGAAGATTAACAATATAGACATACGATATTAAGTATTATCCATGTTTTTTGTATTAAAGGCATGTTTTAGTTTAATTGTGCTTTCTTGTATTTTAACAATGCTGTATTCTCCGACTTGAAGGATGGGTAATAACTTTGGGTTTCCCCAAACTGTCTCAGAAACTCCTTAGGAGTTTTAAGTATGCATTGTCTAAAGTTTACAGGGTAAAACAACTGCAACTATTATTGTCATTTAAACTACTATTTAGTTTTCATATTGCTAGATGGATTTCTTCTGCAGCCTAATCTTGTTTTGCTTTTGGTTGTATGCTACTGAATTAAAAGAAAAACAAAATCAAAACTAAGTATATGTTCTCATGCTTGTTATACTAGGAACAATTTAGCCACCAGATGAAGCATTAATTAATTAGAACGGTATCCCTTAATACCAAATGAATTTTTCTGCAGTCATCACACAAGACTTTTTTTCCCCTGTGATGTGATAAGATGTAGGGTGATGATTTTGCTGTTAATGTGAACACCTGTGCCAGTAGGGCAGTGTGTGAAAACATTTATACCTGAAAATACCCATTATACTTAAAGCTGGAGAAGTCTTTTGCTCTCTCAAATGTCATCATTTTTTGAAATATCTGGGGTGATCTGTGAACTCTTTACAAATTGTGCTAGCAAAGGAACTTGAATCATGTTTTTTAATAAATTGATGTGTCTCTCTTATTGGAATAACTAATTTTTGTTTCTGCACTCCTCTAATGATTTTTTTTTTTATTCTCATGTTCAATGTATATGAGTAGTTTTGATGCTTTGTAGCATCTCAGAACCATTCGTGCCCATGATTGGCCCAGCTTAAACAGACACAGCCCCTTGGAAATTGTGTAACATGTCAATTGTGAGAGATTAGCACCTACAAAAATTCTGTACCATAGTAGAAAACCTGCTTGGTATGAGGCCATTGAATGGTCCACCCATCATTTCTGAGGACTCAGGTGAGGAAATGCAGCTCTGAGCAGTGCAGATCTGCTGTGACAAGAGTGCTCGTCCTCAGTTGTTCCTATAAAATCAATCCATTTGAAAGAAGAATTTTTCCAGTACCTTTTATGCACATAAGTGTAATGCCAGTTAAATTGTGCCGTTCTAATACTCTTGTAAGAGAACTAAATATTTTTATCTTTCAGTAGTTTTTTCTCCCAAAAGGTTCCATATAATGTGTTACACTGATTTCCCCATATAATGATATTTAATGCCCATTCTACTGCATAGAAATATGTATTTATATGAAATGCCAAACACAGATCTCTGTATGGAGAGCATGAATCCCTTAGTTTTATTGGGAATAAATACTTCTAGGATTGTATTCCTTCCCTTTCTGTGCTTCAGGGGAAAAAAAAGTTACAGAGGTAGGCACTGCATAAAGCAGATTTCCCCATCTTTGCTTATGATGAAAAAAGAAAAAACAAGACACAGGTACCGTTACATTAAAGTAAGGCTTTTTAAAAAGAATCATTTGGGCTTTTCAGAAAGTGCTTGCTAGGTGTTAGAAAAGTGTGGACTCTTTCGTAATTTAAAATGACTGTCTTTAGAGGAAAAAGAATAAACTGCAGCTATTCAATCTACAGGTCTTTTTTATTAACCTTATATTAGGTTTTTTCAATGAGTGTATGTAAGACTTACTGTCTGCAATTTGGAATGCACCCAGTCATCTTGAAGTCTAATGCACAATCTTAAGTTGCACATACTTTTTCACATGTTAGGAACTACCTTCTCCCCAGTAACTGTCTGTGTAACTACTTCAGTCTTCACAAAATTTGACCTTAAAAGGCTTTTATTCTTTTTTAAAAACCTGCACAGATTCACTTAAAAAAACCTTTTACACAGAGGATTGTGTCTTTCACTACTTCCCTTTCTTTCCCTGTGTTCTTATTTTCAGTATACTCTAAGTTCTTCTCACTGTCTGTTAAAGCGTATTTTCTAGCTTTTATCTTCTCTTCAGACTGCTCTTTATACAGATAATTGAAATCTTTAATTTCATTGTGCTTTTTTTTTTTGTTTTAATAAGCTTCGAATTTCATTTGAGTAACTTTGGGTTTTTTGGACAAAGATGTTAGTATAAGCTTTGATTTGGGGGGGGGTTTCCCTACCTTTAATGGAAACATGCTGCACACCCATTCTAGAGTCATTTTTTGTTCTGTCATATTCACTGTAAATGAAGCATGTCCACGATCAGTTGTGTGAAATGGCAAATTATTTAAATGTGCTTTATACTTGATTTGCCTTGGTTTACAGTTGACTCAGATCTTACACTTGAACATGCACTTTGTATGTAGTGTCTTTTTGTTTTCACTTTGTATTAGTAGCACTGGTGCCAGATTGTTACTCAATTTAAATTGTGAAATAGCTTTTTCTGAAACCAACTTTCATTAATATTTAGTGGGACTGTGCTAATTTACACGAGCTGGCAAGGTATCATCTGCAGTTAGTCCCTCTGGTTCCTTCAGCACTTAATACTCCTAAATGTAGTAATGTTCTTGCAGTGAAGGAATACGAAATGGATTCATAGCTGTAAAGCCTCCAGGAAGTAATAAGATAACTAGCTTCATTATTTCATTCATTGCATCAGACTTCTGCTTTTACTGGCAATCTGAGCTGCTGTTTCTCTTCAATACTATAAAATGTTCCTATTTATCTTTTAGCAGACTGTGAGATGTGAAGGTCAATATATCTGTAAGTCTCCATGATTGATTTTAAGTTGTTTACTCAGACTATGGATCTATTCTGCTACTTGCTTGACTTTCTTTAAGCTTCTTATTTCTGTAGCGTTGTCTACTTGGCATATTCTTCAAATTATGCTGCATGGTAGTTCTTAAAACAGAGTCACCGGAGAGTTAATTTCTGTGAGATTTTCTTGAAAGCTGTTACGGGCTTTTGAAAATCTCTGTACTGATTATGTATTTGTACTATACATCATCTGCCATTTGCAGAAGACCTTGATTTTTCACTCAGTTCTCATAAGAATAGAAGCATTTTCAGATTAAAAAAAAAAATATATTCTTAAGGAGTCTCATTTTTGTAACGTGTACTTGTATGGACTTGTTATGCTGACTGACCCAGAGATGCGGTGCATCTATGTGTGCATATATATGTATATCTATATATATGTACATATATAGGTATATATGTGTATGTCTGTATATATATGTATAGCTGTTTTCTGACAGCAGGGAGTGAAAGGGGGTCGTGGGTGTTACTGGAGTAATCTTGAGGTTTTATCTATGTAACTGAGCTAGATAATTTTTTTACTTTGCTTAAAATTTAGTTCCAATACTCCTTGCCTCACTCCAATCGGGTAACGAAGATGAGAAGCTAAAGAGTTTTTTTGTGCCATTTCTCATTTATTGTGCTTCATAACCTTGTTGTCAGGGGAGCCCTTTCCCTTGTGCACATGCATTGAATATGGTGAGTCCCAAAAGCATGGATTTCCTGCACCTGGGCAGAGCGCTGCAGCACACGTACTGTAGATCTTGTGCTTCCCAGGAATGCTGAATTTATCATGTATTTCATGCACAGCATGCACGTGCACATTTCCATATGGTAAATCCATGCTCTCTACTGCATCTGAAGGTAAAAACATCTGGAAGCAGATGGGTACCACCAGAACAACTCATGCAATCTATTCCTACCATCTTTCGTAAGTGTTTTGCAGAAGTAGGCAACAAGACTCTTGTGGGGTTGAATTCTTCTGGTGAATGGAGCCCACTTGTAGCTACCTCCTTTCCAAAGAGCTGTCTGGTCCTTTCTTCCTCCTGTCATCGCATGTGCTTTCACTGCTATAGCAATTCTGTGTTTGGGACAGATGACAGGGAGGGGGCCAGGGCAGGATATCTCTGGGCAAGATGGTGACCAAATGTGGGTTGTTGCCCTGAGTTTGCTCTTTGCTTGTGTCTGAGAAGCTCTTGAAAACAGGGTGACTGGATGGAGGCCGCTAACAAGATAAAATCATCCTGGAGTGTTTGCTGTAACCTGAGGACTGTTGGTTAGAAATCCTTGTTTTTAATAGGAGTCTTTTTCTCTCTATGCATGTTTATGCAAAATAATTCCTTTTCTGGCAATGATTGCTTGTTGCACCATTTGCTACACTGTTGCCTGTTGTTTGATTTCTTTTTCACTCATATTCGACCTTTTTCCTGGTATTTGGATTACTGCTGTTTTTTCTTGGTTCAGTTGATACTTGTCTCTATTTTAGGTCTGATGTGTATAAGTCTTATTTTTTCATCCTAGTGTTTTCAGTTTTTATAGCTCTTTTCTGTTACATCAAAAGTCAACAGTTTTATTAAGTTCCAACTGTTGTAGCATATGTAGTCTGGCTTCATTATCTCCTGTTGCCTTAAACTGCAATCTCTCAAAAAAATTTACCAACAAGCATGCCAAATGTGCATGAGGGGTTGAATGATGTAGATCTGTGGGTGTGATTCGGATACACTGAAAATACCCCTCTCATTTTTAGGGATTAGTGAATACAATTTGTGTGACTGTACTGATGCCGACAGGTCAGGTGCCTGTATGTGACTCGTCACCCTAAGCTCCTCAGCCAGTCAGTGGAGATCTACTTAGTGTAACCACGAGCATTTTTAAGCAGGAGCCATCTCATCTCACCGTGCATACCTGCTCTAGACAGATGAATTATGCTGACAACTTCACTGAATGCTGACTATATATGTGTATGCATGTGTGCGCACACATACACACTATGTTGAGTATAAAGGGAGTGACTAGCTTGTGTGACTACATGGGCTGTGCATGTGAAGTTAGGTAAGATGAATCCTACTCAAACATCCAAAATGTTAGTTAAAGCTTTGTCAATCCCTGCTAGGTCCAGACAACATAGGAGGTAGTCTTTGCCTGCTATCCCTGCTCAGAACCTTCACTCCGATTTTGCTGCTTTCTTTATCTACTGCTCCCACTAAAGGCTCTGCATTGCCTCAAGTCTGGTCTGTGAGTCTTGAGATCAGCTGCTTGTCTTTATTTTTCTGCAAATTGCATTATGGTTCTGGGTTGAAAATACAAGTACTATATTAGATAGGACAGAGTGGGCCCTTAGTGCCCAAGGACATAGCATGTGCCTCACAATTCTTTTTGCATGAAGAGACAAAAAATATCAGAGGGGGGATAAGCTGCACTGGTGCTACGGTTTTGAGGTAGTACTGCAAAAATCAATTAAATAATTGTTTAAAAGAGGCAGAAACAAAATTGAAAGATATTCCTCTAAGTCTTTCCCCTCCACTCCCCTTTTTTTTTTTTTCAGTCCAGATGGGTTCACTGGCAATATTTATAGCACAGTCCAGAAACAGCTGCAGTGGTATAGCTGAAGGGGCAGTATGTTGTAGCAAGAAACGTGAGTAAGGCTGAATGTGGAAAGGTATCTCTCAGGCCAGCCTTGCTTCTACAGGGAATGTTTTATGTGAAACTAGGCTGTGGACAGCGCACAGATACTGGTGAACTAGTTATTAACACTCAGGAAAAGCATCTGAGATTTCCCAGGCTCAAAGAAGAATGTAGTAGACTTCAGAAACTGTTAAGAGATGTGTGGCAAGAGTGAGCAAAGATAAAGATATGGAAGTATTTCTGTGCAAGCCGTGGCACAGAGTAGGATTCTTCTGCCTGAAAAGAGGGGACCAGATGGAAGCATGGAAAATACAAATAGGGGGTTAAGGTTTGTTTTCTCTTCTTCCATAAGAATTAGGTGGCATCAAATAGATGTAGCAATTGGCAAGTTTAAAACAAAACAATTATTCTTTTTTTGCAGTGAATAATTAACCCTTAAGACACATTGCTGCAAGATGATGTCAGTATAAAACTTTCTGGTTCAGACAGACACGTTCATGAGAGAAGAAATAGGCTAGGTCTTAAAGGTCTGGGAGAGTAACTCAGAAGTATCAGTATATTCTTGTCCTATTCTTACGCTTTTCCCTATGTGTATAAGCCCTGTTGGGCAGGTGAACCTGTGGTCTGACCCAGCACAGCTGCTATTTTCTTCAGTGAAAAAAATAGCTGCTGGCAATTGCGTGTTATTCTGATATCTATGCTAACATAGCTGTTCAAACAAATGTTTTAAGTTAGTAGTTCACCAGCAGTCTGGTCGTTAAGCTTTGTCAATATTTGGTTTAGTAAATAATTTTTACATTTGGCTACATTTGGTTTTATGTGCCCTGGAGAATTATGATGATTGAGTAAAATGATTGATACTTACAGGAACAAGTCTAAATTCATGATGAAATAACAGTGAAGCATTCTAGATAACTGGTTTTGTGCGGCTGCTTCATGTTTCCTCAACTTGTGTGATGATTAATTTGAGGCCAAGACTTCCTTTTGAATTTCTTCTAAGTAGCAGATGGACCTCTTCATAAGATTGCTTCTCCTACTGTGCATGCATGTGTGTGTGTATTGGTAGACAAAACCTCTAAAAACTTAGTTTCCCTGGCAAATTGAATGTTTAGAGATTCACGCTGGTTGTTGAATAATGTGATAATACCGATAGTCTCATCCTGTCTTGGGTTAAGAACGAGTATAGTGATCTGTGTTAAACATGGAGTGTTTTGGCTCAGTTCAGAGTTGTGTATGTTTCTAGTACATACACAACTGTTTTCTTGCTGCTTCCCTTTTCTCATACACTTGCTAAGGTCCCACTGGCAATCAGGGAAGTTTGCACTTGGATAAGCTAGAAACTGTAGAGGGATTTTTCAAGATCCTGTCCTTATATCTACCAGTTTAGAAAGAGGCAACTTTTTTTTAAGAGGTTGAATTATTTGGATTTTGTCTTTCCCATTCATTCTTTTTCAGCACAGTTGGAAACAGGTTGCGTGGGGGGGTGGTGGGGTGTGTGTGTGTGTTTAGGATTTTTTAAAATCAATTTTATAGAAATTCATTGTAAACCTGAACTCCAAAATAAAATAATGCATTTGCAAGGTGTGCTCTGATAGCATAATCAAGCTTCTCTTAATGAATGCTGCCACATGTATGGAACAGTAAAATTTTTTTTTTCTTCATAAAACAAGTAAAACATAGTATTTGGTTACATTAAATATACACAATTCCTTACCTTCAATGTTTATGTAACTGAGGAACTTGGAATACTGTATTTTAGTGACATGAAAGGAAGCCATACTTGTCTTCCTTAAGCATGAAGAAGGACCTCACACAACCCTCTTGCTTTTCTAGAACAGTTTTTAAGCATCTCCATAGTTATTTTGTTTGCTTTGCCCTCATTGTTTCATTTTACCTACATCTGGAGTTTTAAAAATTGTGGGTCTGCACAGCTCTGATAGGGTTCTGTAGTCAGAACTGTAGGGTAAAGTCTCTGTATGGGAAGCAGCTATAGGCTTTGCCCTTGTATGTCTCTGCATTCCTTTCAGCTGATGTATATCTGCCATTAACTCTTTCTGATGCTGTGATTGCACTTCTGTTGACTGGCAAAATTCATTTAGTGCCCTTTCTCATCAAGCTACTGAGGCACATTTTCTCTCCCCAGAGATTAATACATGACAAATGACAAACATTCTTGACACCTGTATGCTTTCTGTCCTCCTCCCTGCTATTATTCATAATAATGACTGCGTGCTATGCCTGCGTATCAGTGTTTATAAAAATGTCTCCTGGCTACTTACAGTTCTGAGTGCAGTTTGAAACTATGACTCATCTTCATATACTGTGATTCAGGTGGCTTATTGACTCCCAAAAACTGTAAAACCAACTTCTGTGTATAATTTTTATTTACAAAGTATTCTTCATTGCATTCTGTCTTCCTGATCTATGTACAGTGTTTCTGAATGACTGATACACTACTTTGGCCTTTATAAATACTGAGATGTCCACTATGCAATATAAATTCAGTTTTTATCCCCAAGTGTTTCTACTCATCAGTTTTCTGGGAATATATGTTGACCATTCTGAATGGAATCACAGTATTTGGGGTTTTTTCCAACACAATTTTAAAACGGGATAAATACTGCAAGTAGAGTTTTGAGGAATGACAGTAATTTTAATTTGAACCTGTGTTTATGCAATTATAGTACCAGAAAACAATGCATATAGTTCTGTCCTCTAAAAAAATTGGTCCGGCCCCAACCCGAAAAAAAGGGGAAAAAATTCCGAAATTGGAAAAAATGTATAATTATAGAAAACAAATGCTCAGTTATAAAATTATATTCTGAAAAGAATAAGTCATTTGCCTTTAATAAAATACTTTTTAAGAGTCTCTATACAATTATAGTACCAGAAAACAATGCATATAGTTCTGTCCTCTAACAATATTTGTTCTGTCTCCACCCTGAGAGAAGGTGTATAGATTTCTGAATTTGTACACATGTATAATTATAGAAAACAAATGCTCAGTTATAAAATTATATTCTGAAAAGAATAAGTCATTTGCCTTTAATAAAATACTTTTTAAGAGTCTCTGATAAGTATTCTTTTTTTCTTGACAGTCTGTGGTGGACGACTGGATTGAATCATATAAACAAGACAGGGACATAGCACTTCTGGATTTAATCAACTTCTTTATCCAGTGTTCAGGATGTCGAGGTACAGAACGTTGGAAACAAGTTGTATAGAATAAATCTGACAGTTATACAAACGTGTATTAGTGCAAATGCTGGTAAAAGATGTGGGAGGCACATGGATTGGTACTCCTCATATGCATGGTTTATGTAGAAATATTGTCTACGTTCAGGAATAATTTTATTTAAAGCTTGTTTGTCAAGGGCCTACCCTTTCTTTTTCTCACTTTGCTGTCATCCTAAAGTGTACAAATCCTCACAGAGACATTCTACTCGTCAGCAAAAGGAGACAAAAGATCTGTTAATCAAGGTAGGCGTATCTTTACTTCCCCTTTCTGTTTCTTCCCTTTTTTTTTTTTATTACAAGAATTAGTAGGTGTAGCTATACCTTAACTTTGCTATTTTTCTTTCTTTCTAGGAAAATGATGGGTTTTTTTTAAACTGAAGAGGAAGGAGTCAGGCTTCAGTTGACTTTGATTAGCAAGAAAGATTTCTTCTGGATGAAGCACCAATCTTATTTCTTCCTCTGTAATACTTGATCAAGTCAGCAGCAAGCGGCCTGCCTTTTATACCCTATTTAAGCAGTCTCCATTACCAGGCATGCGGCAGTCAGTCTTTCTAGCATTCTGTTGCCACACCATACCTTCTAATGAATTTTTCATGTGTTGTCTTTTTTCAGTTAACTCAGCCTTGAAAAGAGAGAAAGACAGAGCTCTGCTCTCTCTGTAGCACCCAGAACCAAACTATTTACTGTTTCCTGATGCTTCCTATAATTTGCTTTGAGTAGAATTGAAAATAACCCCCAGTTCAGAAATTCTTTTTCTTCATTTTGTAACTCATATGGGAATATACCTTTAGACATCAAATGATCTGGGTAGAAGTCCCTTTTCTTCCTTCTTAAGTATAAGGTGAAGTCCCAAGTACAATTAAAAGCATCAGAGAAAAGAAATAAGAGCTTGTCAGCAGCTTCAGCAACCCTTTTTCATAGCTTAAGGAAATAAACTTACTTTGTGGATGATAGGAAAGGCTGAAGCTCTGGAAGCATTCTGTGAAAGGGCCGAAGCTTAGGGTTTAGATTAGCAGCCTGTGTCAATGTCTGTACTGTTCACACAGATTCCCTAAAATATTTTTCAGACTTGTTTGGCAGCTTATGTGAAAGTAGTTGTATTCTGTGCTCTTTTTTAACACTCTCCTAAAGGTATATATGAAAAAAACCCCACAAGCTTCTTTCTAAGAATTTGGGCAGCATTAAACCAAAGGGATCCTTGGCCATATGTTTTTATTCTTGTTGATGGTGGAGGTATTTTGGTGGAGGCATGTCATAAATATATCTTCATTCCCCTGCTGCTCTCTAATTTCTACTTCCTTTCTTTCTCCTTGTTAGAGAAAGCAGCACTCTTATAATCTGAGAAGATTCGTATTTTTTAAATGTCTTGTTACTGACTGACACAGGCTGAATGCTCACTGCAACCATATGCTGCTGAAGCAATTGCTTCCCAGAAAAGCTTTCTGTTATTGCCTGTGAAGCAGCAGCGCTTCAAGTGGCTGATGTCATTTACTTTTTTCTTTTAATTTTTTTTTTTTTAATGGTGACTTTCTATCCATTTTCAGTACTCTGCTTTGTACCCTTAGGGATATCTCTCTGCTGAACTTTCTTTAGTAGCCTTCTGGTTCCAAACAGCAATGATAGGAGAAAGAAAGCAAAAATTACTTATCCCCTGAGTTATAGTGTGTTTGGGGGATTTATTTCTGTGTTGGAATTTTTGCAGTGGGTATAGTAACAGCTGTAAACAGGGTTAAAATCCTGGCACACAGTTCTGTTCTTCTAATTTCCAGTAACATGCCTGTTTTCTAGAATAAGTAAAAACTTTATCAGAAGAGATTTTACCCCACTTAGGGTAAAATGCATACTAAGCTGTCCTTAATGGAAATGAGTTATGGAAATCTGGGTATTTTCTGTATTCTGTGAGGAAGACCAAGTTTCTTTTCATGGGAAGGTTATGACATTTTTACTTCCCTTTAAAGATTTTGTTGACATTCTTGATTGTTTCCATTTCTGATAAATAACAGCTCCTCGTGGATCTTAATGGCTTCCTTAATATTTCTTAATTTTCTTCTTTTCAGTTTGCTCCACTAACATTGTCTCGGATTCTCCAGCCTTCTTTCCCAATATTGGATCTAAATGCTTATTGATAATACATCTAACTTTGTGATCATTAACTGGAAGGGAGGATGACAACTAGCTTGGGAAGAGTTTCCTCAGGAAACTCCAAAAGTGTTGCTAGGTTTAAAAATCTACCATTTTAATAGTGCTTAGAATTATTTTATATCTAAATATATGTAAAGTGCACTTAGCATGACATTTCTTTCAAAAGTTTTAAGCAGGTGAAGAGTGTGTGCCTATTTTCTGACTTTAATCAGAAATCATTTAGGCAACAAACTGTTTTATTTAGCAACAGGATTGACCCTGATGAAAATACCTTTCTGTTTAGAGGAACCTTGATTTTTATATATTTATCCCATTCTCTTGGGCAGTGCATACGCTTAGATGAACCTCTTAGCATCCTCCAGCTTTGCTTAGAGATGTTCCTGAAACGAGAAGTGATCTATTCTAAATATGAATAAGCAGGCATGCTATGTAAATTATTAATACTAAAAAATTGTAAAATTCATGTATTTTGCAGGCAAACTTAAAAGATCTGTGCAACTTAAAATTGAATAAATATAAACCAAATATTCAAGCATGTCTGTCCTTTTGTCAACTCTTCTGAGTATCTGTTTAATCAGTTACTTTCTACCTAATGTGTTCTGGTTCATACAGTAATGTCCATTAAAACATGAGAGATTTGGTTTTTAGCATGACTTCAGTAATCTTTCTGGATTTTTAAAGGATCGTTTGGTATAAATTAGAATTTTGTCCTATTGAACTACCAAAAGCATCTCAATTCAGTAATGATGTTTGCACGGGAGTTAAATCACCTTTCATGCCATCTTTCCACTAGTTTGCCTGCTCAATCTGTATGTTTGTTGCCTTTGCTGATTTTGATTACAAAGAAGTGAAAGTAGTTTCTTAAAGAATTTTTCCTTTATCTTGCTATTTTTTTTCTTCAAGAATAGCAACAAAAATCCCTGCCTTTCACAGTTTGTCTGTGTAGTCTTCTCCATGATGTTACATTGTATTTCCGTGACAGAAAAATGGTTAACAAGGACTGATAAATTCACCTATTCACTTTTTGTTTCCTACCCTTTTAAAATGCATTGCTGCTTCTAGAGGGAGGATCTTGTTATCAGTACCTGAGAAAGATGAAAAAGTTAGTTTTAAGATACTTTTTTCCTGGTAAAACCAGCAAATAAATGCTGTTTCCAGTCCTTGAAAAAAATAGGTTTGTTTGGTAGTAGGTATTTATTTTCCATGGTATTCACAATCTATAAAGCAGGTGGTGTTTGTATTAACCTTCTTACTTCTCTGTCAGGAACTTAATTTAGGGGTTTACGTTTTTAGATAACAGGGAGCTTTTTGAATTTAGGTTGTTGTAATGATAAACAGATTTTTCAAATAACTTTCACTTGGCTGGGGGTTGGAAGTGTATCCATACTACTGAGATTTCCGTTCCAAATGTTGTAGTTTGGTCTGTAGCATTGTGGATACAGGCATCCTTCTCTCTTGCTGAAGAGTAGCAAGTCAGTGTTCAGAGTTTTCTGGGTTTTTTTGACAGCTCTTTTCCACTGCTTTCTTCTTTGTAGGAAGACATTTTTGCCTTTTTTTTCCTTTTTTCTTTTTTTCTTTCTGCTTTTTTTTCTTTTTTCTTTTTTCTTTTTTTTTTTTCCTGAACACTTACGTAAAGCACAGCATAGTATGCCAAGATCTCTGAGCCTAGTTGCAAGCAAGCTGAAATGTCTAATCAGCAATATGCGTGCCCAGGTCCCAGAAGGATTATAACTGTGTCAGTATGATGCTGCATCTGGGCTAATTAGCTCTGCCTCTCAGACTGTGTAATTAGCTCAGGTATCATGCTCCGCTGCTATGACAACCAGGCTGTTTCCATTTCTGGAGCTCCATGGATTTAGAGCTGACTTGGGTATCTGCATTGCTGTCTGCTTTCGCCTTCTGTTGTTGATATAAAACAAACAGAAAACCTCACAAGCACTCTGACCTTTCTACATTTTAAAGGTGGAGAGCCATGCTTGTGGAATAAATTTTTTTTCTTCTAACTGGAAGCAATTAGTGGTTGAAACTCTTCAGCTGTGAAGGACAAACCAACCCATCAAGTGCATGTAAGAAAAGAAACTTTCTTTTGCAGGGAAAAAAGGTCTCTCACATAGTCGAAGAGAACTACTTGACTGCTTTCAAGTATATAGTGAAATTATTCCCATTCTTTCTCTCCCATCCTTCTCCTTCACTCTCTTTGCTGATAGGTAATCCAGAAACCTGTAAATTCTTAAGCAGATTTTCAGAAGTGGTTTGAGCACTGCTTCCACTGCTAGCCTTACCTCTATCAGACAGCTCTGAGACACCAGTTACTGACAAAACAAATCTGGTGGAACTCCCTTACTGTAAAATTCTTAGCAGTGTTGTAGCCTTCTCTGGATTGTAAGGAGCTCTCCCTTTAAGTAGTTGTGTGATTTGGCACACTGAAGTTGTTTTTAGGAGTAGTTGGTGAAGGAAGCAGTGAATTTCCTTTATATGATGTTTCTTGTATCTTATTTTTCCCCTCAAAGTCTTCACTTTATGTTCTTGTGTAGAATCAAATGTTAACGAACATAGTTAAAACTGCCACCTGTCAACCTTGATTGCTGGTGTTGTTTAGGGTTGGGTTTTTTCAATTGTGAGTAAGCAGGAATCTGTGTATGAACTTTTTGCCCAGTGCTTAAAGCGGGACATCTTTATGGAATTTTTCCTTGTGAATCAGACACTTGGGGATCCATGCTCTCTTCCAGCTTGAGCTTTGAACATGTAGTTGTTCCTCACCTATTCTAGTAAGATCCTCTGAAAAGTTCTGTGATTGAATGGTGCAAACTGAGTCAACAAGTGCAGGATTTAGGAGTTAGCTTGCCTGAATGCAGGATGGCATGCTCATTTTGATTTTTATTAATGTTCTGTGCCCTTAATTAAGGGCAAGCTAATAGATTTCTGTTTTGCCAAAGGCAATTGAAGGCTAAAACCAGGAAAAAGCACCGTAAAGTGGCCAATGTATGGTCTGGCAGAAGAAATGAACAAGCAACTGCTTGCTTTGCTGTTGGACAGGATTTCAGAAAATAAATTAGCCAGGAAATAGTGTTATTTACTCTGATTAATAATATTTTAATAGGCAGTATAACATTGTAAATAGAGTAATGGTTTGAAAAAAATTAGTCTTTTTGTCATTTATTTGTACACAGTTTTGTTTTGTGATCAATGAAATAATATTGCTCTGTACAGATGGATGTTATTGATCATGGAAAGAAGACTCCTTGATAAATAAAATTTCCTGCAAACGGTCCTTTTGTAAGGAACTGCAAATTGTTCATGAGAAATGTTGCTGCCTTTAGCATGTGTTAAAAAGCTTTGTCTTCAGTCATTCATGTATTATTAAGATAGTGATATCATAAACGTAGTATTTTGAACAAATCAGAAAATAATGCTATTCATTGCATTGGAGCCTGTATTTTCATTAGGGGAATAAAATATGCTTTCTCACAGTTTCTTCAACAAAATCCCTTTTTTAGTGTGTGAGTTTAGGGGAGAAGTTGCAAAGTAAAGGACTAATACACGTTAAAAAAAATTGATGCTTACTCATACATGATTTAAGTCATAGTAATGTCAAGGAATTATAAACTATTTTGTATGCATAGTATACAGAAATAAATAACTATATAACTATATAGTTATAACTATATGAGGCAGTTAAAAACATGCTGTTAACCACATTCAAAAATGGGAAGGTAAGACTGAAAGATGGAAATGACTTAATTTTAGTTTCACGCGTGGTGTAGATAAACCAGATCTGATCTTTGTACTTCTTGTTTCTGAGCCTTGAGGTCATTTTTACAGTGTGTTTATCTTGAAGTGAAAGCTTCTAAAATTCAAACTGAAAATAAGATGCAAATTATTAACTGGTTTGGGTGAAGATAAATCAGATTACCAGAAATGCATGAAATGTTTCATCAGTTCAGTTCTTTAAATGAAGATAGGTAAGGTTAAAAAGTTCATATGAAACACTTGACAATGATTGTGGTTACATAAAAATCAGTTTTTTGTGAAAAAGTACAAATGGTTGATATTTGTTGACATTCTTGAAACTAAAGCTTTCGTTTCATTCTGTATATCGTTTTTAAACCAAAAAGGTTTTCAATATTTCTTCCTGTTTGCTGCTGAATGATATCTGTGCTTTTCATCTCATGTACTCTTTCTTCCTTACTATTTTTTTTCTATTCTTCAGCTCTTAAAAGTTTATTTGGCTATGGGAAAACAGCTACAGATTTTTGTTGTTGTTGTTTTAAGCTTTGCATCTCCCTAACTCTTCTGGAGATGGGAAGCCTTGAAAAATGAAAAAAAAAAAAAAAAATCAGATCTGAAAGTGTAAAAAAGATATGAAATAGTACATCACATCTTATAGCCACTTGTGAACTAATGGCATCTTTTTCCCAAATGGTGCATCCTACTACTTTCAGAAAACGAGTGGGGGAAAAAAAAAAAACCCAGGAATTTGCTGACCTTTCAGTACAGGAGACATGAATGAAGGGCACACTGTTCTGTGGTTTCAAAATCTGAACGAAATACCTGCTGTGTTGAGGTCTGACTTCAGTCCCAAGATTTCACCCTATGAATTAGTAACAGGAGCAACAGTAATTTAAACCAAACTTTTTTTTTATTACTCTCTACCTGAATATATTGAACTATTCATGTCTCAAGTATGACAGCAGACCAAAAATAAGCTGGCTTAAAATCAGCTATTAACTAATTTATTAATATGAATTAATATAAACTTTCAAATAACTTAAATTTATTGAATTAATTGATGGAACTTGTGATACTAGAATACTTTAGAGCAAATGTATAATATAAGGAAAGACAAATTACCTTTTAAAATTGTAGTCTAAGAGCAAGTTCTGCACTGCCAGTTCTGTATAATACGTTCACATCTCTGTTGAAAGTGAAATCACTCCTTGTAAGCATGGAACAAAGTCTATGTTCTACTCCTGTGTACTACTTAGTAAATTCATAGCTTGTAAAATTATTTTTGGCACTGCTCATTGGAGATAGATTGTGTAAGGCTTTCAAATATTACTGCTTGTTTTCTATTGTATTCATTTAATTACATACATATCGATCTGGAAAATGGTACTACTCATGTGACTACAAAGTTACTGTTTGAGAAGTCTCTCTCAGATCGATGATGCTTTAATGCTACAACTTTTTAAGAGAAGAGTGATAAACGCTTCTTGGTGTTAATGATTCAGAACAGTTGGTGTCTTACTAGCCAGATCTGTCATTTCCTCTTTGTTTATGCTTAGTTTGTTTTCTGTATAATACAAATTTGTTACAGGAGGGACACCTCTGTACTAACAGATAAGAACATTAGTTTGATTTTTGTGACAGTATTGTTCTGACTTGTGACAAATCATGCCTCTGTATGAGTTTGTCTCTACCTATGTGTTAGATGCATTGCTGAATTTTTTTTTTAGGTGACATAGATGGTACTTTCTGTGAAGACAGGAACTAATTATGAAAAGCAATCAAATACCACTAGATCTTAGCACTGTCTTACTCCATTACAAATAGGAAGGCTCCTCATGTCTCTAGACTTTCCAAAGATGCAAATTCTGCTGAAGGTTGAGTCAGACTTTTTCCAGACCAAGGGTAGGAATTGAATTCCAAAAATGACATTTCTCTTAGCAAACACTCTAATTACAATTCTCTATCTTTTGCATTAAGGAAGCCATAGATTTATTAAGTGCAATGCTAGTACATGCTTCAGTAATTACTTTTGAAGAGAAAAAGACAGGGATGATTAAAAAGGTCTATATCCTAATAAAAAAGCCTTATTCTGTGGCACAAAGAAAGTGGTTAAAACAAATCCAATATTCTCTTAATCTGCAAGCATTCAACAGTAGCTGGATATAGAAGAAAAAGAGCAACTTGGGTTTCAAAGAAGATACATCTAAATTTGGCAAAAGCGGGCTCTTAAGCAGATACAATCCTGCTCACATTCCACTACTACCGGCTTCATTCTCTATTTATATCAATCTGATCATATTGCCTCAGTCGTCTTTAACCTGAACCATGACCAGCTGAGCCTTACAATTTTTCACCTCCTTCTAACTGGAAGTTATGGCATTTTCTGGCACTGCTAGGGTCAAATCCATTACAGGGAAGACTGGTGTAAATGGCATTTACCTCCATGTTGTCGTCTTTTCCTTATTTGCATCGAGCAAGAAGGATGGTGGAATGTTTTTTGGGTACCTGGAAGGGTGAAAAAGGAGGTTGTACAAAACTATTATCTTGCAGGAACAGTGAGGAGTTCCCTTGCCAGAAGTCTGTACCCTTGTTTAAATAAGGAACTGATAACCCCTAGCAAAGCTGAACCCAGTTCTTGGGTAACTGTCATCAACTGAGAAGTGAGCAGTAGAGAGTTTCACACTTATTTCAGTTAACACCATTAGCTTAAATTTCAGTTTAGAACAACTGGTTTTCATACTCTCCACCTGTAGCATTGGGTCCTGGGTATTTCAGTTCGAAACCGCCTGATTTCATAAAGGGATGAACTCAAGAATTATGAGGTTAAAACACCTTTGACTGATTAGAAAGCCTTTTCTCTCAGGAGTAGTCTGCAGAGTTTAATGGGCACCATCTGTTGTGGAAGTAAGCTTCTACAAAGTTGTAACATCATCTTTTGAAATACCTTTAATGTAGTTTGTCAGATTTACCACAATCTCTACTATTCGTTTTGTTTATTTCATCATTATTGAAATAAGTGTTCTGGGTAACCTGTAAGTTGTTGTGACTTAGGAAACTGTGATAATAGGAAAAGGGCCTAGAAATACTTCTAGCAACTTTTGGGAATGAAAACTTACTGTAGATATATTTAACTACATTGATATAGCCAATAATGTTGTTATTGGAAATAACCTTTTTTTTTAGACTCTAGAAATTATCAGATCCCAAAATTCTCAAGGATTAAACCACTAAAACAAGTTTTACTTCAGATCTAATTTGGTATGACAAGCATACATTTCCTATTGGCTATGTTTATTCCCAGCACAGACTCCTGGATCAAGATTATTTAGCCAACTATATGAATTGAACCATGAAGTAATGCAAGTAGCTCCGTGATAAGAGGTAGCGGTGATAAATTTCTGAGATATAACCAAAAAATGATGGTGGTTTAAAAAGAATTGCTATGAAGTGATTGTTCTTGAAATTTAATAAAACCAAGTAGCAAGAAGTTCTTTAAAACTATTGGGAATAAGACACCTGCCTAAAAATTAATCTGCTTGGATTATCAATGTATAGAAAGAGCAGTCAATGAATACTGGAAGTTTCAGAAAGACTAAATGATTTATTTTGTATCATTTCTTACCACAGGTGATGATGGATAGGTATCTCAAGCAAAAGGATACTAAATACATAAATGATCACGGGAGATGTGGTGTATGAGAAATGGAGGTACATATTTGAACAGAGGGCCGTTAAGAATTTGCACAGTTTTATCTGAAATGCAGCAAATTCTCTGTCAAGCATTTTTAAGGGAAGTTGTGAATATTTTTGTAACTTACATGCTGCAGCTCAATCAAATTACAGTTTTATTTTAGTGATTGAATTGAGCTCCTATTTACACAACTACACAGGGCTGTAAACAGGGTAACTACAGAGTCCCTCTTACCAAAACTTTCTCTGTCCTCCAGATGCAGAACCAGATACAGAACCAACCCCTCCACCTGCCATCTCCCCGCCCCCCCCCCCACAAAAAAACA
>NW_008795924.1:124278-173390 GCF_000699145.1 Aptenodytes forsteri
CCAAGCCCCCCCCCTGCCATCTCCCCGCCCCCCCCCCCAAAAAAAACCACAACCAAACCTAATCTACTGATGTCCTAAAAATTGTTTTGGAAGTATTATCACAAAACTCAAAAAAAGAGATCCTGAAATAAGCTAATGAAGTGAGAATCAAGACCTGATCAGATCACACTCCTAGACTTAGAAACGATTTAGGAATAAAATCATTGAACTACCAGCAAAAGTATGTAACCTTCATTAAAGACAGTTTTTCTTCCAGAGGGAGGACAGACTGGAGTTTTACAGAGGTTTAATTTGTCTCTGGGGGCAGAGGTGGGAGTAATACTTCAGAGTCCAGGAAGTTGGATAACAATAAAATTAATGAATTAAATAAGATACCTAGAAGAAAATGGAAGATACTACATTCTCTCTAAAAGAAAGCCATATTGTTGCAGTGTACTGGCATCTCTTAAACATAAGAACAAAGTAATGTGGTAAAGCAGGTCTGCACAAAAGCTGTTGAGAAAATTGTTACATGGCCAACTATTAAAAGAAGGGACTAAATTTTCATTTTGGGAGACCAAAGCTGATTAATAAGTACATAACATGGTTTATATAGGGAAATGGAATATCATGCAAGTGACTTTAATTATGCAATTGTATAATAAGGACATTTCAGAGGGACCTAGCAGTGCTGCTAAGTAGCATTATATTTATTAAATTGAGAACTGTAACAGGAGATTATATATATATATATATTTGATGGAAAAAAATACCTTTTTTCCAAATAGTTTAGCAGATAATTGTTTTGAGGATTAGGTGGTGGTAGTGGATTTTCAATTTGTTGATTCAAACCATTTTTGCCCCTTTTTGATTTTTATCTTACATTCTTCAAGTCAGTTTAATTAGCCATTCAAAGTGACTTTTTTTTCATTGATGAAGAGGAGGCAGCTGCATCTCAAGAAAAGAGCATCTTCTGAGGTTAACAAAAGATTGCTGTTACTCCTGTGTTCTCACAGGCTGCCTTTTAGACAGCTAGTTTTTTCCTTATGGTGGGGAAGACTGAAAAATAAAAAAAAAACCCCACACAGGTGAGGTCAGGTATATTTCCACGGATCCCTGTAACATGTTATGGGGATAATTTCCTCCAGTTAGAGCTGGATTTATCAAGAGTCCCCTTCTTTCTGAAGTTATGAACCAAAAGAAATGGAGAATCTTGACAACTAGAGCATATGTGTTTCCCACTGAATTCATACTGTACTAAGTGGCTGTGTGTACGACAGTGTATTTCTAGGGAGCTCCTTTGGTTCCAAGGATATTGCTCACATGACTTTTGCTTGAAGTGAGCTCAACCAGAGTCCTTGAAGTATTCCCTTCAGACTTTTTTGTTAACCAAGAAAGGCATTGAATCCCATGCCATCCTAACTGCAACTGTAAATCAGCCTCTCTGATCTTGTGACCTGTGTCAGTTTTGGATTCTGAAACTGTAGGTGAGTGGAAACAACAACAGTTGCTGGGCCAGTCAAGTTCCTAAGTGACCTTTCTACTCTTAACTCCAAGTCTTGTAACAAGAATTTCCTGTCTTAAGGTTTTACTTATAGTTTAGAGCCAGCTGAAGATTCTCAGTTCTTGTGAAGCAAACATCAGTGGGGAATACAGTGGAAATCATTAAAATTCTTTCTTTAGAGCCTTTGAAGACAAGTTACTTCTAATCTGCAGTGAGGTGGTTATTCTAAAACTATGGCCTAACAAACCAAAAATCTTAACTGATTTTTGCAGTTCAAAGTAGAGAATCACATACACTAACGTATTCAGGTTCAGAGGAAAGGTATAAGTTTGTTTTCATATCTTGCTTTATTATTTGGTGAGTTGGGTAAGTGACCAGTGATGGAGTAGCTTTTTGCTCTGAATTATGAGAAGATCGAGTTTATGGATTGGCAGCACTTTGATTTGTAATTTGCCAAGCAGCTGTTGAACTGTCTTTTCAACCAGTCACCACTGAATTTGCTTCCCGAAGATGTAATCCTTTCCACTAATATACAGAAGAAAATATATGCCACTCAATTCCTGGTGCCACTTGTGAGTATTTCAGTAAAAGATTGGAATTTTAAGGCCTGATTAACAAAGGAATCATAAGAGATTCAAACTGTCTTGAATTCTTTATCTGAGTTACAAAGGGTTTAATCTTAATGATAATGATGCAGAAAACCTGGATGAGTTAGTTTGCCTTCTGTTCTCAAAATTTGTTATTAATGTGATTCCCCCCCCCCCTCCCGGAGACACCAGTCTTCTGGGGCTAGCATCAAGATAGCGAAGGTTTGTAGTTGATGCAGAAATTTGACTTACTGGTGCTGTATGCAGAATACAGCTTATTCTCCCTTATATCATATGATGTCTCACTATTGAATATGTTTTTTGACAATTTATAACTAAATCCATGGCTTAGAGTTTAATTTATGATGTGTACATTTGGAGTTGCTTATACTTCTGCCAAGCAGATACTTTTTTTTTTTGTGGTGGGAGAGTACACTTGTGTTCTGAAGATTTTTAAACACTCTGTATGTCCTGTCTGTCTGCTCCGCTTGTAGCTGCCTACAGAAGAATGTTGCAAACAGGAAAGATACCAGCCCAGGCCCATTATAAGCACTTGCAAACCATTTTGTCTAATAGCAGTGAAGGATGTTCTCACTCTCAAATTTGTTTGATATCTAATTTTCAACCCTTTTTTTTTTCTGGTTTCCATGGTAGCCTGTAACAGTAGGATTATACTTCAGTTATGTGCTGTGTGGAAAAATCACTTTATTTAGCTCTCTGATAGTTCACTGGCTACTTCCTTGGGATTTTTTTTTTGAGACGTAACAAATCGTTCCATATACATCTTCTCTGTCCCACATGGAATTTTGTAGAGACTTCTCATAACCCTCTTTTTGCCACTCTTTTTCATTTCATTTCAGTTACTTCTTTGTATTAAAAATGCACCAATTAAGATCAAAGAGTGAAACTGCATTCATATGATATTTATGACCTAATCTTAGGTCCCATGGTTCTTACCCGCTAACTCAGCTGTGACGGTCAACTTCTACCCTAAGTTTCTGAGATATCTGCATTCAAATGAGGCCTTGATGTGAACAGTCTGCTGATAAGGGGCAGTGGCTGGGTTCACCAGTTTGCAAGGTGTTATTGGAGTGGAGTCATAACTGTTGGGTATAAGCTGTTTGGCCTTGAGAAAGACAGGGTGGCCTATAACAATTGTCAGTTAGTTTAACTTGGTATATTACTTTATTGCTTTGGTTGTCTGATACTTTGGCCAGTGATTACTTTGTAGTGCTACTTTGCATATTATGTATATAATGCCATAATTATTTCTTTTACCTCCTTAATTGGGATATAAAATTAAAGTTGGATTTAGTTTTGACAGGGCTTTTGTGCATGAATAGTAGCTTAGTAAACTTAACTCCGTGATTACAGAGGTGTTTAATACATTTTAGGGAGAAAAAATAATCAGAGGTTGGGGAAGGAAGGAAGAATTTTAACATTCAAAGTGAGTAAATTAATTGATCTCAACTGTGTACTACAGTAACATTAGTATAGTACAGTATAATGTAATGCATATTAGTATGGTACACTGTTGATTGTAAAGTGTATTCACTGTAGCATACAGTATTAATAGTTGAGCTCACTTGCATTGGCTTTGCTCTGATTATGGTAGGTTATAAAATCAAGAGCGATACTATGGACCAGGTTTAATACCCGAGCTGTGAAGATGTGAGACAAGTTAGAGAGAAACTGCAGGGCTTAGAGTTAGATTTAACATGCACAGATGAATGCACAGATGGATATCCCCTAGCTTTCTTTCAGGGAAATACACACAGAATTGATCTGAGTGGCTGGTGTTTCCTAGTGCTCTGAAGGAAGACTAGGCAACAAGCTGCTCTTGGGAAAGGTGAGCATCTGCACTCCTCGCCCTTGGTAGTGTTCCTTTCTGCCTGCCTGTGTTGAGCAAAGCTTGCAGTTCATTCTGTTTAGAAACAGTGAGAGACATTGCACTATTTTGAAAAATGCATTTAACCCTTAGGTATTTTGAGACTTTGATCTCATGGAAACAATGTAAGGTGGCAGGCATTTTGAAAATGGGCAATCCTCTATGCATTTCTTTAGTTCTTATCAGTGTGTAATAACAGAAAAAAAGTACTAAGTATCCTAGAAAAAAATTAATTACATGCATGAGATCTCATTAATAGGGACAATTCAGGGAGAACGGGAAACTGAAACGTGTAACAGTGGAATGAAGGATGAAGAGGTAAACTAGTGCCTTTAAATGCAGGAAAGTATAAGGCAAAAGGAAGAAATTATGGATTCCAAAAATTACAAGAAGGGAATATGTTTTGTGAGGGCACATCTACACAGATGAGCTTAGGAAGCAGGAGAAGAGAGAGGCAGACAGGTGTACATCCCAGTGGTTTAGCTTTGCTTCAACAGTCAAAATAGCAGTATACTCATTTCATCTGATAAGTATGTTGTGGGGCTGCTGTAAGCACAGAATGATAGAGCCAGAATATATTGCTGAACAAGGCCATAAATTAAAAATGTAACTCAGTTTTTTAATATTCTCATCAAGTACTTGATCCATAGTATAACACCCTTTGGTGTTTTTATTGTGGACTTCAAGGAAAATTTCATGTGGGAAGGACAACAAAGCAATTACTAGACAAGAGTCTATGTTGACATGGAGTTACAGCTGAGAATGTAGTTATGCCAAAAAAAATGGGTACTGTACAGAAAATTCAACATTATGGTTAAACTTAAAAATGTGAGCATATTACAGTAAAGACATCCTGATATCAAGATTTCCCGACATCTTAAACTGATAGTGGGGGAGAGGGAGCACTGAGAAACCTTAAAAGAAAGGATTGCCTAAAGTGCTGAAAGCAGGGGGAAAAAAATAAGAAGAAAAAAAAAAATTGAGTGGTTTGTTACAAAATATTGAGAAAACTAAATGCTCTTTACAAAATAAAACATTAGCTGTAGGTTATGTTAAAATATTTTACTTTACCCAAGTACTGCTTTGTGTTTTAAGGATTTTTTCACCAAGCTGTAAGACACAACCAGAGGAGTAAGGTGGCTGCTTTATTCTGTCGCTGCGTAAGTGGTGTTTTGCATTTGGATATCTACAAAGAATAGTATTAATGGCATGATAAAACTTGATGTATTTATAGGGCCATTTTTAATTTGAGCAAAACACACCATTTCAACTAATTCTGATAGTAAAATTTGTAAGGTAGAGGATCCAAAACAATCTGAGAGGAGATTGTAAATAAGGATTTAAGCCATTTTCCAGATTAAACCTGCCTTACTTGCAATGCTTCTCTGTGTCTTTCTTCTTTCCTTTTTCCTTGGTGGCACTTGATTAATTTTTCCCCTTGAGTCCACTATCTTTGTGTTAATTAATGTACTCGAACTCTTCATTCCCTCTTCTATTTCATCTGCTATTTATTACTATTAGTCTTCAGCAGTCTTTTCAGTACTTGCTGCTTTATCACTTATGTAAAGTTTTGTTTTTCTAGTATTATTAAGTTTACATAGGTGTATCTTTTTTTACATTTTGCTCTCAAATACTCCTTAGTGAATACTAGACACCCACCGTTGAGAAACAAGTTATATGTTGAGCTTTCTCAGTTTTCTGTGCCTTTTTCCACATTCCCACTTATATTTGTCTTGTCAATGCTTCTTGTGATCTGTGTGTGTTCCAGCAGTTTATCTTTTCTCAGTTCTGAGGTGACAGTTCCCTCTTGCATTATAACTTTACAAGCGTATCCAGACTTTTACTGATTTTTGGCTCTAGTATGTGCTCTCTTGTTCTCTTACCCATGCCAAAACATGTTGAGCAACTATTCATTGTGTTGTTTTAACTTCACTTTTAATATGATGCTTCCTCTTATTTTTCTGTAGTAGCCAAGTTCCAATTAAAAAACAAGTTTTCCTCAAGGGCTTTTTTCTATAGAGTTTCATCTAGTTTTTCTTTGTAAATCCCTTGTAAATAAAGATCCTGCCTCTGCTCTGTGAATGGCTAGTCCAGGCACAGTGTCATTGATATAAAAAGCTTTTGAGACAGCAGATACAGTATCTGTGCTACTCCATGTGGGGAGTTTTTTTCAGATAACGTATTACATGTTTAAACCATAGCTGTTACTGATTTCCTACTCCTCTTCAAATTGCTTAATGACCAGTCTCAGAATACCTAGATTTCTTCAAGTTTCCATTCCATGAACTTTAAGTTCTTAATTTTGTATAATAGATATATATTTGCAATAAGGATAAAGCAGGACTCTAGCCTAAGCCCTCTTCCTTACCCTCTCTGGTAAGGAAGGGCTAATTCAAGCTCTCCCTCCCCCCCCCGCCTTTTTTTTTTTTCTTCAGTTTAGGGTTTTTTACATACCCGAAAGAAGGCGTTACAGTCAGTGTACATGCAGTTACAATTGTTGGTATGCTGCACTTTTGTAAATTCATCCATGAGTCTGCAAGATAGATACCTGGAAAATGGAGAATGTGTCGTTGTGGACCATCTTTGAAATAGTTCAAATTGTCCAGACTCTTACAGGAACTCAGAAGTGAAAGAAAATAGCAGTCTGCAGCATCCTATCAATTCCTTTTGTAAGACCACCCTCTTTCTTCCTGCACTTCCCTACCTAGTTCATTGGCTGTAGCAAGAGCTGTACACATCCAAGATACAACAATTTCACCTGCACAACTCACTTCCAAAAACAGTTCTATTTTCTATTGCTAATGAACTGTTCACTTCCAAAACAGTTCTATTTTCTATTGCTAATGAAGCTAGACAGACTAGTAGACAGCCTGTAAGTTGGTGACTCATCAAAGTTTACACACACAGAGATTAAATCAAGGTTGCACTGAGCATCTTAAGTTTGGCACTTCTTGATTTTTGCTTTAGTTTCTAAGCACAAAGATTTTGTATTTTTTGCATGTGATTTCTTAAATTCTTTGTATTTCCTTAGACAAAGACCTCCATATATGTGTTCAGATAGTCAAAAAATAAAAAGCTAACAAATAAGAGAAAACAGATTTTTTTTTTTTTCCTAGCAAAGCAGGAAAAATAAGTATGTGAAAAAGGAGAACTTCTCTCATCTTGCATACTTTTTAAATGAGGAGAGAGAAAGATAAAGGCATTGCTTTGAGCCAGCTCAGCTAAATTTGCATTGTCTTTTCACAGATCGTGGTCAGTAACTACTTTAGTCTTTAATATATTCTAAGTGATTTCATGAGAAGCAGAACTAATGAAGAGTGATTCCTAGTGTATCTGTGTTGATCCACTTTACTGAATTATACAAAAGCTGTTGAATGTACTCATGAAGTATCAGCTACTCTTTATGAGAGATGATGTTCTGAATGCCATGTAACTCTAAAAAAGATTTAGAAGCAGCTTGAAACTTTTTGGAAACTGAATAAGCTATATAGACAAACACTGCTGGGGAAGAGGTTGGTGTTCTCCAGTTGAAGCTTCTCTTGAAGAAGCAGCAGCATTGACAATGTGAGTGTCCCTGTCTTTCTCCAGCCTCAGTCAGAGGCTGAGAGAGATTAACAGAGATTGAGGTCATGGTTCATACTGTGCCTGAGTGACCTCTTTGGCTTCTATTCAACTACCTGCTTTTGTAAAATTTATTGGAGCATTTTATATCCAAGATCAGTCAGATTTGGTTTAAACAAATAGTTCAGAATTTATTAAGTAGCATACTTACAGACAGAAATGCACAGAAGTCTCATTTCCTTCTTTCAGATTAATAAAAAAAGCATAGAAACTTTTCAGATAGATGGTGGCTTTCATTTAATGAGGGAAATCAAATTTTTTAGATATAAGTTGTTTCAAAGACATTTCTATATCTCCAATCTTATTTTATGAAGCACAGCAGCTTTCATCAAACCGGCTGTTAAAGTTCTTCAGCTTTCTGCTGCAGCTCTGTTTACAGTGCTTACAAAGTATCTATTTTACTGTTGTTTAACATGTCTGATTTTTTTTTCCAACAAATAAATGATATGGGAAGATACCAGTCAGTGTTTGCCTGGTGGCTCTCAGAGTGGTGACTGGGGAATTCTGAAAAGTAAGGATCGGCTATGGGAAACCTGGAGCTATTTTGGTCTGTTTGGTGGTGCTATTGCCAATAAGATTTGGCACTGTATAGATGCTGCAAACACAGACACTCCTTTTATGCCTTATACTTTCCTTCCACATATTGGAGCAGCAAACAGTTTAAGTAAAATTGTAGAGGACCTGTACCAAGTGTATTTCTTCAGAGCCATATTTGAAAAGATCTCATGCAGTTAACAGTAGCTTCCTTGAGGTAAATAAAGCAAGATCAGTTGTCTCAAGGGACAAGAGGCAGGTGAATGAGAAGCCAGAGTATGGTGGTCCTTCAGTAGCTGCAGGGGACTGCTTTTTTGGCCTGCTGAGTTCTGTCAGATCTTTGGCAACACCCGGGTGTGGCACAGCCCACAGAAAGGCCTGGCCTATTGCTTTGAGGGAAGAACGGTGCTGTAAAGGATTGTGTTTTTCCTTTTTTGTTGTTGCTTTGTTTTCTTTCTTATGAGATTCTTTTTTTTGTGGAGTCTAGACCCTGTCACATCAGTTGAAGATCTCTAGATAATTACTTCTCTTTTTGTAATTTTTTTTAGGATTTCTCTTTCATCTTCCCTTCTTTACTACTTCTGAGAAACACTGAGAAATAGGGCTAGAAATAAGAGTAACAGAGGACTGAGGAAAGGATCAAAACTTCATCAGGGGAAGCAGAAAGACTGAGGGAAAGAGGGTGGACCCTGGCTATATAATCCTCCTGTGATTGTCTTTTGCCTCCTAGCTTCCTGGTAAGTGGAGGTACCATGTTTTACGGAGTTTTGTTTTATATATTGGGAGAAATGTAGACATTGACTAACAAGAAATTTGTTTCTCTGATAAAGAAAATACCCTTTGGCAAAAACGTGTATGAAGGGGCGTTGAAGGTTGATGGTATGTCTGTGAGTCTACTGCTGAGCTGTCTTGTCAGTGTGAACCTGGCGGGACAAGCACATTCATAGAAAGTAGAAGGAATGGTGGACCTTTTGAAGTGAATGGATGGACACTGAAGTGGATGTCCTTGGTGGATCATTTCTATGAAAGAGAGCTTGAAGTTCTTTGAAGCAGGAAATGTGGATAAGTGTGATGTGGTTAAAAGAGTCTGCCTGGATTTCCAGAAGGCCTTCAGTGGAGTCCTCACTCTCCTGAGTGAGGAGAAGCTGAGAGAACAGAGTTGCTCAATCTCAAGAAGAGAAGGCCAAAGGGAGATCTTACTGCTTTCTTCAAATAACGAGAGACTAGAGAGAAGGTGAAGCCAGACTCTTCATGCAAATCCATAGTAATAGGATGACAGTTAACAGATACAAGTTGAAACATGGGAAATTCCAGTTTGACATAAGGGAAAACATTTTTGTCATGACATGGTCAAGTACTGGAGGCATAAGGCCTCAGGGAGGCTGTGGGATCACCATTCTGGGACATACTCAAAACTCACCTGGGCAGCCTGATCTAATTGGCCCTGCTTTGGGAAGGGTTTGGACTAGCTGACAGTCAGGAATCCTGCCAAATGAAATTACTCTACAATTCTAGACTTCTAAGGAAAATAAGTAGCTGTGAGTTTGTCCTTGCGTGGATAAACATTTGATAAAAATCAAAGGAAACAGAACAAGGATAAATAATCCATTTTAAAATAGTAATTATCTGTTTATTACTTTCAAAATTGGTGGATTAAACCTTTTAGCTATCCAGAAGAATGCATAATAAAGAACCTGTAGTACATGAAGCCTCTTCCAGTATGGTGGAACAGAGATTCATTATTTTTCCTTCAAGGAGTACTCAGTATTTCTGAAACTGCTCTGGGGTTTATTGTAATTGCTGTGAAATATTGTAGAAAGCACAAGAGAGTATAATGGTACATTATAAGTACAAAGTACTGGTACAAAGCAATTGGTCTTAGCTGAAATCACTTTATCAGGCAGATTGCATATTTTCAAGGCCTTTGCTGTTATATCATCCCACACTTGAACTGTGCATTATAACAAAGAGACACCTGGTACCAAGCTTCAGTTCACATAGGTACTCATAACATGTTGATAACTAGCCTAACAGCCTGGGACTAGGGCTGTGCGCAATGAACATAGGCACAGTTACAATGCCTGTTGTTAGCGATGGCAGTAATATTTTGACTCTGCCCTTGGCTACAAAAATGCTTACACAGTTAAGCTCTATTGATGTGCTCATGTTTGGATTGTCTGGCCCTTCTCATGTCACTGGGCACCACTGAGAAGTGTCTGGCCCCATTGCCTTTGAGCCCTCCCATCAAGTATTTATACACACAGATAAGATCCCCACCCAAGATGGGGGAAGAGCTTAGGCCCACACTGGGCCTCTGTCATTACAGAGGGAAGCTTATGTGGTTGCATGTTAACAGCGCAGGTGATGGGTGAGTCTAGATGTGAAAAGTCTTTGATAAAAGCACTCTGAAAGAGTAGATATACCTAAATGGACTTATTTCAAATATTTACATTGTTGTATCTTACACAACTTTCAGTTCTACCTCCAAACTACCTATGTTTATATTGCTGGATTTGGGTAACTTCTGACAGCATGCAGCCAAAGTCTGGTTCCACATATGCAGTGATAAGCTGTAGTTACTAATGTTTTGCTCCTGGAGCCTGCTGTCATTGTGAATAATTTGAAAATATAACCTCTTTGCTTGGCAGTGCTCTGAGAGGCAGTTAAGAATTAGAAATAAAGGACAAATTTATGTGTTTGTATATTAGAAACAAAGAAAAAAGAAATATCTCAAACTTACATTGCATCTGCATCTTGAGCATTGAATGTTGTTCTGACCATCCCACTTCCAAAAGGATATACAAAATCAGAGAAAAACCCAAGCAATGGGGAAAAGAATGGCAAATAGAGGAACAGTAGAGGAACGTTACTCTTTGCAAAAAAAAAAAAAAAAATCCCAGGCTTATCAAATAAAATTATCAGGCAGCAGCTTTAAAAATAGAACGAGGAATTTCATAGGATTTGGTTTCTTTACAGTAGACATCAAGTTTCTATCACTTTTTTAAAAGAATGTGTACATTTTTTTTTTTTGCCAAATAAAATTATCAGGCAGCAGCTTTAAAAATAGAACGAGGAATTTCATAGGATTTGGTTTCTTTACAGTAGACATCAAGTTTCTATCACTTTTTTAAAAGAATGTGTACATTTTTTTTTTTTGCAACAAGGGGAAATAACTGGATTGTCATCGACACAGATCATTGTCCTCTTTGTAAAAATTTCTGATGGTCTTCAATGTATTTCTTCTCATACCTGTAATGAGGGAATCATTACCTTCACTGTTATATCCTGGATCAAATAACATTTTGTTTTTTGAGACGAACAGTTCCAATCATATGAAACACTGGTTATTTACATAAAGTTATCAACTATCAGAACTTTGAACTTCTAAGTGTAATATAGAGTTCTCACTCTAAAAATGAAGCAATCATCCTTGAATTTGGATATCAGAAATAGCAAGGATTTGATACTAAAATTCCACTGTTTCATGCAGTGAGCCCTATGATAGTCAAAAAATTAATGAGTCCTCCCAGCTGTACTGACATTTTTTACATCCTTTATTGATACTCCTTATAGCTATTGGCACTATTAACATTACTGATTGTTTTAAGTCAGTTTCCATTTTAGTAAACTTTAAGAGATTATATTGAGGCTTCCATACTGAGCAAGACGTCTTCCTTTAGGCTGAATTTGGTTGTGAAAGGTCAGCAGAAACAGTTCAGCTAGTTTTTCGAATGACAATAAGAAAAAAGTGTTTTCTTGCTTATTTTTAAGTTATGTAAACCAGAACAATAACAGATTTCTGGGCCTTGTATTATGGAGGAGGTAAAATTCAAAATGGTTTAGTAGCGGTCCCTTTGAATGTGCCTCTTTCTGTCTCAGTTAATGACTGTGTATGTTATATGTACATGCCATCATTGAACATCTAAATGAGCACAGAGTAGGAACTGTAGGTGGCAGTCAGGCATTGGGAGGAGAGAGCACAAAAGGGCCATAAGAACAATGAAAGGACTGTAACGACCAAAGTTTCCTCCATTCCAGAACCTATATTTTGTTGCAGGTTTTCTCAGCTTTAACATCACATGACAGTAGAGAAACATGTGTCTACCCTCAAGTATCTGTTCACGATGACAAGTAACAAATTACTTTATTTGTCATTTTCTCTGTTATCTGGTGGAATACTGTTCTATTCATATGTTTCTCATACTGCTTAAGACTCGCAGTGGGGCTTACACAGTTCTCTGTAATGGCTTTTCTGGTCGTCATCTAGTTCAAAAAAGCTTCTTGGAAGGATTTTTAGCAAAATCAAGATCTGAAAATTCAGGAAAAGGAGCCTGCCACTAAATCCTTGTCCTGTGTAACATTTACGTTTATATTTGTTCTGAAATCTAGAATAGCTTTCTTGAAAATGTCTAGGCAGTGATAGAAGGGGAGAGAAGCTAGGAGTTTCTGCTGTAGATGTCTACTATGAACCATCAAAACAAGAAGGCCAGACACAAAAGCTTCATTGTTGATTTTTAATCAGTATATAGAGTTGTATGATGTACAGTAGATTGTGAGATGAAGGGACTTAAACTAGCAAGGTGTCGTCAAGGAGTAGAATATAGCAAGTTAAGGATTGTCCAGTGAATTCTTACAAAGTGGTGGTGATAATTTTTTGATACAGAAGATTGGGGAACACAAATGGAAAACACTCTCCTTTAGAGGTAATTCTCATTGTTGTGGCTTTTCTGTCGTCATCTAGTTCAAAAAAGCTTCTTGGAAGGATTTTTAGCAAAATCAAGATCTGAAAATTCAGGAAAAGGAGCCTGCCACTAAATCCTTGTCCTGTGTAACATTTACGTTTATATTTGTTCTGAAATCTAGAATAGCTTTCTTGAAAATGTCTAGGCAGTGATAGAAGGGGAGAGAAGCTAGGAGTTTCTGCTGTAGATGTCTACTATGAACCATCAAAACAAGAAGGCCAGACACAAAAGCTTCATTGTTGATTTTTAATCAGTATATAGAGTTGTATGATGTACAGTAGATTGTGAGATGAAGGGACTTAAACTAGCAAGGTGTCGTCAAGGAGTAGAATATAGCAAGTTAAGGATTGTCCAGTGAATTCTTACAAAGTGGTGGTGATAATTTTTTGATACAGAAGATTGGGGAACACAAATGGAAAACACTCTCCTTTAGAGGTAATTCTCATTGTTGGGATGGCAACTTAAATGAGCTCAGTCATTAGAATAGTAATATTCCTAGTTCTGTGAGAGCAAAATGAAGGGCAAAGCAATGATAATGGTCTTCAGAAGAGGAAGAGACTATACTGAAAAAATAGATACTGCATGGGAAAGTCTGCATGGGAAACATGACCAAGGGAAAAAAAAAATGAAGAGCTTCCTGTTCCAAAAAAATTATATTCAAGACTCAAGTGCAAAATAATACAAAGCAAAGGAGGAATAGGAATTATAGCAAGAGAACAACTTGTTTGAATCATGTGCTATGCAATGGTCTGAAAATCAAAATGGTATGTGGAAAATCAAAGAATTAAAGGTAAATGGTCAAGAATTGCAGGAGCATGTTGGACAAAATCAGAGCAATGCATAAAATAAGTAAAACAAAATTAAGGTTAACAAAATTATATTCTGGTATGTAAATTAATAACCAGAAGGTCAATTAAAGAATTGGACTGCAGCAAGAGAATACACTTTTCCAATGTATACTGTGTATCAGGTGAATGGTAAGGCATTAACATTGCAGGGAGATTTCAGAGAATGCATTCAGACATATTTTGGGAACTGACAGATATTTGGGTTTGGTTTCGTTGTAGGCAGGTAGACTTAGACCAACCATTAGAATTCTTTTTAAGAGTTGCCTGTGATTCTCTGTTTGATAAGGTTTTAATTGCATGATGCCATATTTCTCCCCCCCCTTGGGATTCTTGCTGATTCATTCAGTAAGAGTTCACTATCTAAAGCTGTTCTAAGGACAAATTAGGGCTGTGTCTTTCAGGAAGATACTGGCTTTTGAATACTGCTTCATTGGTGGCAGAAGTTGGGCAATGCAGAGTCCATGCAAAAGGAAGAACTGGGGAATAAGTCGATAAAAGGGTTTTCTATTCCTGCATGTACCATGAAAGCTGAAATTTAACTAAATATTTAGGCTAATGTCTTTCTAGAATCCTGACTTCTGGTTTCAGTAAAGTGTTTCCGTTTTCAAGCACAGAAATCAATAGAAAGTTAGGAGACCTGATGGGATTTAGGAGTCTCAGCATCTATTTGGATGTGCTTCAGCTGTACCAATACTGCTTCCATTTAGATTAATGATTAATGCCTATTGATTGCAATGAGATAAAATCTACTTCAATGTTCCTATGTGCCACAGAAAATAAACTTTTTTACTGGTGTGAGTACTTTCTGGTTAGTTTCAGGCAGCTCTCTTCGGGGAACAGTAAATGAAGTGTTACAGAAGTGTACTATGACCCAAGTTGAGCAGTGAGAAATAATGTGCTCTTTATGGTTTGACTTCAGTCTTTGTTTATCATCTTTCATTCGGAGATTTGTCACTAACACTTCTGAGACAATTAAAAACTGCACTTACGGACATTGTAGAAGTGGATTATTTCTTATGATCTAAATGGTAAGTGGGGAGAAAGGTATAGGAAATGCATATTGAATGATATCGAGGGAAAGAAATACTGCCCATCCAGCTATTCTGTAATCATCATCCGTCCTTGCAAGGTCTTTATTAAACTTGCCTTCTCTTGACAATTTCAACAGTCAAGATTACTTCCCAGTGCTCTGATCCCAACTATTGACTTTCAGCTAATGCAAAAGAGTACATTGCCTTTTTCATATGATACTTCCCAGTGCAAATCTTCTAGTGTCTTCATCTTGATGCCTTTATAAATCTTTCTTCTGGTTACTGTTTTTCCAATTTGTGTAGTTGAGAGATACTAATCAGTCACCATGAATTTAAGGTCCCACAATTAATCCTTCTTTGGCAGGACACTTGTGGGCTTACTTTACTCCATTGACTTTAGTCTTGAGCTGCAATTTTCTCACCACTTTTCTTGCAGCTTACTCAGTTTGGGCAGGTGGTCCAAAAGAGAAGGGATAAAATTGGCTGTGTAGTTTTCGTGAATAAAGGTACCAGAGATTACAACTGACTATATAGTATAGTTAGTATACTACAAAGTATGTAACTTATTACCAACTGTCAGCAGTTTAGATTTCAAGAGTCCATTTACTAGTGAGTAATTTGTTTTCATTAGTAGTGTTTAAATGACTGTGGGCTATTATAGCTGTAGTACCACTTACGCAGTGGCTTGTTTCTGTCATATAAGCTTCCCTTTCCTATAGAAATACCAGAATTGCCATATGCAAGAGGCCATTGGTGTGTAGTGTTTGGTATGATGGTGTTCCCTGATTTCCAGCAGTGGTTAGTACTTTCTGTTTGACAGGAGAAAAGGTAGTTATGGGACAACCTGCATCCAAAGACTACCCTCTTTAACTCCCGGTTTTAAAGGTTGGTGGTTGCTCAAACTTGAGAGCTTACACATCTTACAAAGCTCTTGGAGATTTTTGTTGTTACTTTTCTTTTGCAGGACTTACTGTTACAGCTGGTTAGTCTTCTCGCTAGAAATACATGTTTTGAAGCCACTGATTTTGTGGTATGTTATATCTCCTGGAAACATTATATCTTGTTTTGTACACAGCTTTTTTTTTTTGCATGTATTCATGCAATTTTGCATAGGCCCTTTTAGTCTTTCTCTTCTCTAGTTGAAAATAATGTTGTGTCCTCTGTATAGGTTTTTTCTTTTCACTTTTAAAAGCCAAGTTGGGTGACATGATTAATTATTGACAAGTTGAATTGATATCTGTCTTTAGCTGAAAGTTAAACTGGAATTTTGTCATTAAGGAAATATACTTATATGTCAGCAAGAAAACTTTTTAAAACACAATCGTGTGAATAAGTTTGAACTGAGAACTTAATAGTGAAGTGGAATAGGCTTCTCAATTTGTTAGTGGGCTAAGACAATTTAAATCCTCTTCACTAAATACAGAGTAGGAGCTTCATGATAGAGGTAAAACTCAGTTTAGAAAAGGATAGAAGACTAGTAGCAACATGAGTAAGGCAGAGACCGTAGGAATGCACTCCACACCTTCAATTGTATTTTACTGAAAATCTGTTCTATTTTAAGGATTCACTTTAAAATGGGAGAGTTTAGCTTTTCACTAATTATAAAAACTACGAATCTGAATAGTATTGACCATTGTAGTATCGAAATGTTTCGATGACACCATGAAATGTGTTGTGAGCAGAGTCTTCATAGCATATTTACAGTGTGTTAAAGCAGTTTCCCAGAAAAACAGACAGGATTATGTTTTGGTCAGTGGGGGAAAGGTGGCAGTAAGAAAAGCAGTCAGGCCAAAGCTATTACCTACTGCCAGATAAGCAGAAATGCTCATTTTGCTTGATATGACTTCCAGTAAACTTTGTCATAAAAAGTGGAGGAAAGAATGAGACATGACAGTGAGTTGATAAGTGCTTTCATCTTCACTCCTCTTAATGCTTGCTTGACACTTCCTTGGCAGTGTTGAGCTCTTGTCCACCCTGGCATCCCTAGGAGATGTCAAGAGTTTGTTTCATCCTGTGCATGCCCCTGCCCTGTGTCTCCAAAGAGCTGGACTATTGCTTGTTTGGAAGATGTGTACAGAATCTACACCAGCCTTATATGTAATGCCTCTGCGCAGTGATCAGTAGAAATCCTAAGGTGCCCAGGAGATAGATGATGCTGTCTCAGTTCTAGTCATGGAAGGCAAAAAGCCTTTCCATGACTGAAGGGAAACCACCTGTGGTCTGTAGTCCTGCGTTTACAACCTCTCCCCTTGGCCAATTTAGTGGGTGGATTCCATGTGTCTGTGGCACAGTGTGTAACCTGGAGGGTGAGTGCATCCAGTACGAGGCATCAGCTTTCTTTGAGCACAGTTACTGCATGTGCAAAGTTGCTGAATTAAAGAAGCAGTGCTTTAAGCAGTGACCTCCTGAAACAGATTCCTTGAGAGAAATTGTTCGAGGAGAAATTATACTTGACTTGACTGTGAAGTAACATGTGGGAGGTCATTTAAGAAGTAACAATGTCTGAGCCACTAAGCAATAGTAACCACAGTACAATTGCATTCTGTATCCTCAGGGAGAAAAGACATAGAGAACCACAACAGAATTATACAAAGTTGGAGGGAGATTTGAATTGAGTGAAGTGCATTAACAAGGAATTTTAGTTATGGTATTTTTACTTTTTCTGACAAAGTAATATGGTTATGTATTATGTGGAAGGTATTTAAGGTATTAATAGAAGTCATAAATAGATAAGAATAAAATTAGAATCAGGGCCGTAAAAATGAAATAACAAAGGTCAATAGATTACTTATTCAATGAGGGTTATATTACCATGAGAAGAGCAACAGATGACAGCATGCCGTGAGAGAAAGAGGTATTAATGCAGTTGAGGTGGATTTCTAAGGATAGCTGTCCACTGTTCGATACACTGAGACATACTTTGAAACTGGTTCGCTTATTCAAAACAAAACTTTCAATATTGGGGGAAACATTAAAATCTAGCTCCATTTACAGATGACTTCAAAGCTGATAAAACAGGTCTTCAACTGTCATATGGTAGTATTCTCTTAGTTTTGTGTTTTATATTAATATATTGCATTAATGTTTAATAATATGTACATTACCATGCACAAACTTAAATCGCCATTGTTAGAACTGAGGTTGACAGTGTTACCCAGTATGAAATAGATAACAAGTAAATATTATTTAATGAAGAAGCAAGACCAATTCAAGAAATCAGTATTTACGTTGTGTTGTAAAAAGCTACCCCTACTAAGATATAGAGAATTGGTGTCCTGTAATTGTGCTTGTGTATTTTGAAATGCATATGTTTCTAATGCTTATTTTTCAAGGAATGAACTATCGGAATTAAAACACTCATAATATTTATTATACTTAAATTATCTTTATTTATCCTTTGTACAGGGACTAATACTATTAGCTGTTAAGCTTCTTCTATTATGGTTTGAATTTTTGGAGCCATGCAGTGGATCATTAATCCAATTGAACTTTTTGCAAAAGCAGGGAGACTTACTCTTTGTAACGTTAATGATGTTGATATGGATTTTATAGCTCTGCAGTTTGCTTAATTTTTCTGCATTTCCTCCATTAACAAAAGAAGATTATGAAGTGACAAAAAGAAGATTGTGCAGTAGCAAAAAAAAATGTTCTCTATGTTGACTTGTGCTATGTGGCTGGATATTTAGACAATGTCTAGTTGCAAAGGCAATAATGTGTAAAAATATTTGTTTCTACTGATTGAATTTAGGATCAAGTAACAAGAATTTAATTTATTGCTATTGTGTTGTTATATTTTCAATTTTGGTAGCTTTCTTCAATTTACAATGAAAAGTTAATCCTATCAACTACGCTGTTCGGGTAACAAGGAGGAATGGCATAATCCAAATGAAGGAATAACATAGATGCAATTGCCGCTTTTGGTCCTGAGCTGGCTCACATCTTGACTGAGCCCTTTGGAGCCTTTGGTTTTGCAGAGCCTTGCTGACAGTAGCACCATACGATGCAGTTGTGCTAGCTCTGGTCTGCAGGTGCTGTAGCTCCATTACCACAGTGCTGTGCCTAAGTCAATAAGCTGTGCTGGTCCTGAGCTAAGCAGTTCAAAAATCACTCCTGTTTCTCCGCGTAGAGATCATGGTATATCTGTAATCCACATGACCCAACATAAAAAGTGGAGAATTACTAGTGGTGGCTGTAGAACTAAAAGATGTTCTTCACCTTATTTTGCACACAAAATTAAACTCTTGGCAACTGCAGACATGGCATGAGTCCTACATTGCTATCACTTCTGTATCACACTTGCTCAGTTGTAAAGAGTAAAAAGATGGAAAATTTTACTAACTCTTAGTCTGATAGCACCTTACAGGACAGGTGATTTTTTTTTTTTATGCACTTCTTCAAGAGACAGTCTTGTTCAATGTGTTCCTGTTATTATTGCATTATATACTCTTTCATATGTATTATTGAGCTGTAAGTTTAGCAGCAGAAAAATGTTGATACTATGACGTAACAAAAAATGGGTTGTGTTAATTTCTTTTATTCCTTCATTACATTACAGGTACTGTAAGAATTGAAATGTTCAGGAACATGCAAAATGCAGAAATCATAAGGAAAATGACAGAAGAATTTGATGAGGTATAGTACACAAAGTACTTTAAACATTATGAAATATATTACAATATACTTTTGTTTTAAAATAAAAATGCAGTGTGCAAGAAACCAGTGGATAAGCAATGTCTCAGTATGAGAAATTGCATTGACAAGCAAAGCAGCGATTTAAACTATTGGATGAGGAATAACGAGCCAGCATGAGCTTTAGGAAAGAATAATAATGGAAAACCAAAAAGTAATAAAATAATTTGAAAAGGTAGTTATAGTCACTCATCTTGAGAAGTCAGGGTTGTGGATTGAGTAGGCCCTGGATGCTGAAATACTGGTACTGAAAAGTTTGTAAATTAGCCAGTTTAAGGGCATGTGTACTATCGCACAAAAGCATGGAGCAAGCTCACATCTGGTGCTGTAAGAGAGCCTAGCCAGATCTTACTCTGCAAGAAGTAGTCTGGGTCCATGTAGACCCTCATATATCTTTGTATGGCTTTAGGGATCTCCTTGTCTGTCTGTATCCTGGGTAATAAGTGGAGGCAGTAAGAAGAACTGTAGAAAGTTTTCTCATCCCACTGAAATTGGTGGTGGTATTCTGAAGTTCACCTCTTGGAACTGCCATCATACAACAAAGAATGCCAGATTCCTGAGACAGGACTGCAGGCTTGGTGTTTGCAGTGTTCTGCTCTGTTTTCTGTGTGCAAATTGATGTTTTGTTCATTCGAAATGGCAATTTAAGCCAAATAGTAACTTGACGTGAAAATTACCATTTTGGAACAGTGTTACAGAAAGAAATACTCTTTCAAAAGATCTAAGCATTTTGTTTGAAACAAGTGTATTACAATTCAGATTGGGTATCTTCTGTCAAAATAAAAATGTTCCTAATGGTGAATGCTTTTTAGCTTTGAGATTCTTGAACTGTATTTTCTTTGACTTTTTCATGTATAAAAAACTTAAATATTCTGAGTGTTCATTTTGTTTAGTGAGGAAAACAAATGCAGAAACATGAATTTTCTGTAGGACAGCAGTGTCTTTTTCTGACCAATTCTAAATGGAATGCCAAGGCTGTGATTCATAAAGTTAAGCAGGAAAACTATAAATGTGAGCACTGCTCTTTTTCAGGTTTTCTTCTGCAAGATTTCCATCTTGTTCACGGCCTTGAACATGTTTAACTATGTACTTAACTGCAGCCATATGGATGCTCCTTTTGCTGTACTCAGGTGTTCAGTCAGGGCCTTTGTGTATGGGTGGGATAGGGTACAGTGAATAAAATTTAGGTGTACAATGACTAACAAAAGGATTGTATCAAGTCATGCTACATTCTGGCTAAATTTGTTTTGCTTTTAAAACATCACCCAACCAAAGTTAATAAAATGCAGTGAATTTTTGTAGTGTAATTTGAAAACAGAATTGGATATTGTCTTTGGTCTAGCCCCATTGTACAAAATAGAACGGCCAAGGCACTGTCCAAAAGCAGAAGAACATTGATTTTGCCCAAGGGAGGATTGTCCCACAGTTGACGGAAGAAAGTATTTCTCAAAAAACCCTTTTCAAAAACTGCCAAAGTTTTTTCCTCAAAGGAGAAAAAAAAAATGTTCCTTATGCAGAGCATGACTGTACATATAAGCGACGTATCTCAAATAATTACAGTTACTAGTACATAAGCTTTCTTTCTGCATTGCCTAAAACTTTTCAGAATTTTTACAGTTCTAACAAAGTTTCCATTCTAGCTTCTGGCTTAACACCTGAATTGATTTGTGAAAGAATTTGTGGATTTTTAATATAAAGCATGAAATTGTTAGTCTTAGACCACAACCCAGTGAATATTTTGAAACCTGGAATAAACTCATACACTGTGAGCAGTGGAAAACATTTTAGAATTCAGTGCAGTTTTCTACCGATGTTCATATATCAAATGATCACAGCATAGTAAGTTTATAATTGTTATGTGACCTATTTCATATTATATGTCATATGACCTATGTTCATATTCCTAGTCATACTATTTCAGATTGGTCTGTGCCTAGCAGGATGTCATAGTCACAAAAAAGACCTGCCAAAATGTAAGCTTTTAGAATAAGAGCAGCTTACATTACTGTTCAGGGTAAAACACATAATGAAACAAACAAACAAAATCTTTCTTGGTCTTCAGCAGATTGTAAAATTGCAATTGTGATTGGCATAGCATTAGTACACTTTTTCGCCCTCTGTTTAGTGTCCACCAATTAAAGATTCAGAACAACAATCATTTGTTTCTGGGAGAGCTGTTGGTAGCAGACACCATTTGCCAGTGACAGTCCTTTGACTAAAGGCAACACAAGCTAAATTTGGCAGATCTGTATGATCCTTCCCAACCTTTCTTTTCTTGCTCGAGAAAGGAGAAGAGAACCCAGGCAGATCTACTTGCCTTCTTTCAGCAGTGCAATTGTCTGTGCTCCCTGACTCCGTGCAAACCAACTAGGCTCCTTCCTTGATCCCGTCCTACCACTGGATTTCTTTATTTTTTGTAAGTCTATAGTAAGCAATGAAAGAAAGGGAGCCAGAAGGAGACCAGCAGTGGTGGCTGGGCCAAGTGGTCATCTATTTTCTCAGTAAAGCACCACCATTTTCTGTATAGCTGGGAACAGCCCTCAGTTCTTCATTCTAAATATCACTGTTGGCATTTCACCTATAATACCTCTTCCAGTACCCCAGGACTCCCGAATCCTAATGTCCATCCCCCCATGTCATCCTGAGACAAAGCAGTTGCCTAGAGCTGTTGCCACCAGAACATTTCCCTTGCCCTGCTGTCCTCTCATGCCCCTAAATCCCATGTCAGTCTATGAGAAGGTAATACTCAGACTGCGTTGGGAGTAAAGGAGACTGAGACTCAAAGTTGGTGACGCTCTTGTCAAAATAATTAGGACAGTCTATCTGCCCAACCTACCTTCACTGTCATCTTTAGATTGCCATTTTCAGACGGAGACCATCCCCTTGTTAGTATATTTTCCTCCCTGTATCAAAATGTACCTAAAATGCCAGGTCTGTTGTATCAGATTAGGGTTGAAAGGGGCTAGTGCTCAGTGGTACATGTGTGTAGGTGGTATAAAGTACGTGTTGTCATATTTGTGACATGATAAATCATTTCTACAAGTCCAGAGCTAATAGGAAAAAAAAGTACAAGTGTAGTATTAGCTAGGGGAAAATCTTGCATTATCTATTCATTAGCACAGTATGCTGCCCAGAAAATATCTTGATCTCCATTGAAGATATTCGGATTTGCTGCTTTCTTTACTTTTTCAAGATCATCTCATTGTCTGGTCAGTGCTGCAGTAATCAGGTGGCTGCTGGTCCTAATTTCTGCATTTATGGCAGGGATTGAAGCATTGATTTTCCTCATCATGAGGGGAGGAACACTTGTGCAGGACTTAAATGATGGAAATAACTTTGTTCATTGTTGCCACAAGTTCAGTTTGAGACAGGGAATTCCACCAACATCCATCTGCTGCACTATTTGGGTGCTTGGCTTATGAGTACAGGCATTTTGTAGATTAATTCCCTCTTAATTCTTGTGCTAGAGTTAGCAGGTGAACAAAAACTTGTTTTGGTTTGAGTTTTCTAACCATTGGACCATCAAGTATCACATGTCAATGTCACTGATGTATCACATTTTTATTGGTATTCGAGAATAAGAGATCCAATAAAGTGGCTTTATTGTAAATTTATTCTTCCCATTTCAGCCAGATGAGATGTTCTTGGTGAAGTCTTCACATGCTTTTTGAAAGGACTGTCTAATATGTAATTGTACATTAAAAATACATCATACAAATGCGAGTAGTTACACACAGCGCTAGAGATTCTGAGGATCTATTCCAAAAAATTATATATACATAAGCATATATTATGTACGTAAGTTCACATGCAGAGTTCCCACAGGTACTGTGCAGGCAAGGACTTAGTCTGGAAATTATTTGTGAAAATAAGGTGTAAGCAGGGAGAAGAAACAGAGTCTGGGGTGTTCATATGGAGTTACTGTCAGAAAAACATTGAGGAGAAAGTTTTAGCATTTTAATTTCAGTCCTAAATCTAAATAAATATGAGACTAATGCAGGGCTTGTATTTACATGGCAAGACATTGTACCTTGCTGAAGTTCACTAGCAAGAGCATTAAGCATAAACAGACGAAGAACACATCGAAACACATGGCACAACTAATGATACTGCTACGTATTTTAGACTGTGTTTATCTGGGTTTCTACTACATAACGCTTTGGTCTGATTTACAGAAGTTCTGAGGACTCACAGCAACAATTGAGCATGCTAGGAGATAATCTTTATGCCAGGAGCTTTACAACCCTGTGAATTGTTGGGGTTTTTTTTAAACCAAAGCTCCTATTTCTCTCAAATCGGACATTCAAAGTTAGAAGTAAAAATATTGCTCGTTAAGATAATGTCATTCAGCATTGCAATGAATGAGACAGTAAGGTCATTAAGACTGCCTTGTAATTCTGTCTTTTTCTAACATTCGGGCACTTGTCTTTGCAATTATAATCATTATTTTAGTATGATTGAAATGTGTGTGATTTGGTTAAATTTGATGGACGGGGTTTTTTGCTGCAGGGGAATATCACTTATTTTAGGTAAAAGGTTATTTGGTTACAGCTCCTCTGTGCTTACGTTACTGGCTTTAAATGGTTCAGTCTGGGCGATAAGACACGTCCTGAGAGAACAGAAGTGCTTGTTCTTCACAAAAACACAGCATAAATACGTACAAATGGATTTAACTTTGATACTGCTGACTTCTTATCTTGGGGAAGAGATTCAGGATGGAACATTATTGCCTTGATGTTTTGGATAATCTGGAATTGGCTTACAAATCAGGTGACCAGAGAGATTATATTTAGTCTTTTTCATTGAAGGGGGAAAAAAGCGTTTTCTAGTTTGGGGGGGGGCAGTGTCACTGAAATGCAATATTGCTTGAAGTGAGAATAGTAAGAGCAGACTTGGAGAGGAGTTAAACTTAAATGAACTGAGTGTTCACATGCCTACTCCAATCTTGCAATAATCTTTGGAAGATAGGATGTATGAAACTGTCTGGGGTATATGAATCTGTAGTAAAATTTCCATTACTTCTATCAGAAGGCAGGTTTTACCACTAGAAAAAGGGTAAGTTTATAAGATCAAAAAAGGGCAATGTTTACTTTCTGATAAGATCTCAATTGTAAACTTGAGTAAAGCAAAGTTTGTGGGGAGGGGCAGTCAGTTAATTAGAATATTACCATGGAGTTGAAGTGGCAATGGAGAATAACACAAACCTTCAATCACACAAGCCTTTCTTTAGGTTTTGACCTGAAATACTTTGAAATATTCGTTTCTCATCCTTTCCCCCCACTTCCTAACCCAGGACACAAGGAAAAGAATTGAGTCTTGATGCATATTTTGGACTATACAGAGCTAATATCATAAGTCAAGACCAGTTATAATGAAGTCTTTGAAAAAGTGGTTTTATGCCAACAAGCTTCTTTGTTTATTGAAGACTAATGTGTTGTTTTTATTTGTTATTCTCCAGTGGCTTGAATTAGACCATGATGGCTACAACAACATTAAAATAAATTAAATGGGGAGACTTCTAATACTTAATATTTTTATTTTCTTGTTCTTCAGGACAGTGGTGATTATCCACTTACCATGCCTGGGCCACAGTGGAAGAAGTTTCGATCCAACTTCTGTGAGTTCATCGGAGTGCTCATTCGACAGTGTCAGTATAGCATCATTTATGATGAATACATGATGGACACAGTGATCTCTCTTCTGACTGGTTTGTCAGATTCCCAGGTCCGGGCTTTCAGGCACACCAGTACATTAGCTGGTAAGTAAGCTAGCACAGAGAAGAGTTTTTTCAAAGGAATTGCTACTATTTAGCCAGTTTGAGAATTACTCCTCATTTTGGTTGAGGTGGAATTTGACCAGTACTGAGAACTCTGGAAAGCTTGATCAAATCCAAGTACTGTATATGGTATCACTCTACTTAAAATACACTTTTTCGTTTGGAAAGGAGTATGCTGAGGCGCTTAATCTGAGATTCATGTTATACCCAGAGGCCTCCAGTGAATCCTGTCAATCAAAAGTGGCATGCTTATGTCTTGTATTTTGTTATTAGTTGTTCATTTATTGTGTAGAATGTCTTCATAATTTTGTATTTTAAAGTACAAATTTATTCTAAATAAGTGTCAAGAAAATTGTATTATCAAAGAATTTCAGTCCACCGAAAAAGAAAATCTATGCCTTCACTCTTGAGAAGCGTTAGGTTTGGGAGCACTGGGCCATCGTTGTAGGTCTCACTGTCTTCTACCTCCAACACAGCTGCCTACATCTAAGGAAAGCGCTAGGTATATCATTAGATAGAAATAAGCTTTTCTAGAGTGTATTTCATCAGACCTGTATAAGATGTCTCCTGTAAGATGGATGAATTGCTCTCTAGAAGTAACTATTTTTCTCCAGTTATAAAGCAATACTAGGGTGGCTAGCTTGGATGTAGGTGTCTAAAGCTAGTTATGTCAGGTGATATCTTTCTGCTCATCTCCTGTGCTGAAATACATTTTATTGGAAGATTCTTCTCCCAACACTGTTCATAGATCATGCCAAATATTTGAAGCCTTTATAGGAGACATTTGTCATAATCTGAATATTTCTACTGCCAATATTTGTTCCTGATTTAGTTAGTCTTTCTGTACTCAGTCTCTTACAATTTTGTTCAGGTTTCCAAGTGTATGACCCGGTGTCCAACAAATTCAATCAGAATTTGTTTAAAATGTCATCTCTTGCTATGAATCTAAGTAAGAGGCAGATTTCCAATGATATTGAAAAACCAACTCCAGATTTGATTGGAGTTTGATTTTAAAATTGAAAATCAAAACCTTCAACTCACAGTGGCTGAACTCTTTTGGAAACCTATCCCCTTGCATTCTTCACCTTACTCAGTAATGGGATGATAAAAACATGAATTACGCAGACGTAAGTTTCCAGGTTTAGAGTTTGCCTCTACAAATTCAGTATTCGAAGGTGAACACTATTTGAGCTGCAGATAACCTGCTGGAGATCTGTGCCTATTATTTAAACTGAGATGGAAACTGTATTCCTTTCCAGCTGATTGACTATCTTCAATTCCAGGTGATTTTGATTTGCTATTTGCTTAGATTGTCGTTGATTGTCTTATAGAAGATAGGTCACGGAGTGAGAATAATCGTGTATGCAGTCTGGTCTCTTATTTTGATTGGTTCATCTTTGTGTGGGACAGATGTTTGAGAGGTTTGATTGAAAAGACAGGAAACAGCACCGTATATTAGAGGCGTTACCCAAGACCTGTGCTATGTGGAAGAAATATTTGCTATCACTTGGCACGGATTATGTAGCTAGAAACTTCAAGCAAGGATAAGAAAATGTGAAGGCCAAGGTTCATCACAACTAGCTTCAGTTATTTAAGCCACTGCTGGCTTCTTGCATTAGATGTATATGTATTTAGTGCTTACATTAGGAATAGGAGCTGCTGAAGATCATTTTCCAGTGATAATACATGCCGTTTATTTATTTATTTTAACACACCTGAGAGCTTTGTTTTGATTCTGCACATTTCCTTGAAGCTAGTTTTTGCACATTTCATTTTGTTGCTATCCTGCAGAGCAGAGGTCAGCATGATGCCATGGAGCTCAGTCTTGATAAAGATTATGAAAATCTACTCGTAGAATTTCATTTATTCATGAAGGAGTGTTTCTGTGGTCTTTGTTTTCAATTTTCCTCTGTGCTAGCCAATTTGAATGAGAAATGATTCACTATAGCAAGAAACTGACGCAAGAGGTACATGTGGGCACTTCTAGAGTTACCAGCTTTGAGCAATAGCAAGATAAGACAGAGTTACCATAAGAGTAGCTTCACTTCTCCGTTTGTATAGTTGCTTTTCTACCTCGAAGACAATGCTGCATGTTTAGCCAGAGATAATGTGATAGTTTGTGATATGCCATGTAACCACACAGAATGTGGGAAAGACCCTTATTAATGTTTTTGTAAACATAAATTAAGACAGAAAAATATACATGAACAATATTATATCCAAATGAAATAGTACATGAAAATGCATATATATAGGGGTATGTAAAGTTCTAATCGTATTTTTATACAACTATACACTTGACTTTAGATCAATGACAGACTTACTTTCAGAGAAACAGTGCTGTGGTCCCTTGTAAACTGAGTAATCCTCAATAGCTATTGGTTAAGAGTTACCCTTAGTATGGAGGCATCTATAATGATTCTTAATGATTCTTAGTAGAGAAATGTATGTAACTCCACAGTAACTGGCTTCATGGTGTACACTGATCCTGCAGATTCACATGCTTGCTCACCGACCTTATGCACTCAGAACATGAATAATTTTCTGGAGAGGGCCTGGAGCTCAATGCGGTATATACACACTCTTTTCTGATCTTTAGATAAGCCAAGTGGCCTGAGTATTGCTTGGGTGGGAAGTGCCTTTCCAGATGGCTTTGTGTCAGGGTCAAGTTGGTTATTTTCTGTGAGTATGGATCTGCTGAGGCAATATTTTTTAACTCTGACTACAGGTAAAGAGTCATACTCTGTCTTCTGCCTTTGCAGCTATGAAGCTTATGACTGCTCTTGTGAATGTTGCCTTAAACCTGAGCATTCATCAGGATAATACACAGAGGCAGTACGAAGCTGAGAGAAACAAAATGATTGGCAAAAGAGCTAACGAAAGATTGGAGCTGCTGCTTCAGAAAAGAAAAGAGGCAAGTGAAAGATGAGTTTTTTTTTCTTCCTGGTTCATGTGCATTCCCTCCAACAGAAAGTCCAGGGTGGTTTGTGACTTGGGTACCGTAGTGAGAAGCAAGAGAATAGTTCTGCAGTCGTGTTTGTGTGATCTCAAGAATATTACTTGGGCTACATTTTTAAATCTTGTATTAACACATTCAGTTGAGTTTGTGTGCTGTTCTTCACGCACAGAAGAATTCCTACTCTCAGGCTTGTGTATATGACCAGGCAGGAAGAAAGTTAGTGTCAAGTTGTAACTGTTTTGGTTCTGCAAAAAGATTTTGAAAAGAGGATCACATGTTGTCCCTCACTGCACTGCCCATTTCTCCCTTTGATGACTGCAATTATTACATAGTGTCTCATTAGTACTTCTTTTTGTAGCTACTTTCAAGAAACACTGGAGTGGGGGCTATAGCATCTGGTCTCAGGGAGAAGAAGCTAGGGAGACGTTAAAGTCGCTTTTAGTAAGTACCAGTCTGGCATTAGGTGAGCAAAATCATTAGAAGGGTGCTGTAATCATCCCTAAATAAAGTATTATATCCCAGGAAATTCAGTTTTAGAGTTGTACTTAAAAGAAATTTAAAGATGACAAGTAGAAAGTGAATACATATACACCCAAACAGCCATAATCTGTAAATATGCCATGTAAAACTCGAAAGATTGAAAGTATAAATGACTTAAATTTAAATATACTATTTTTAATATATTAGTTTTGAATATATTTCCTGCGCCACTGTTGTACTCGGTGGCAAATTAAGGATGTCTGGGTGCTTTACCTGTATGCACCTTGGATTCTTTTAGGTATAACTTTGACTCAGAATTGCTTGACTTTATAGTCTTTGTCTGGGGATAATTACAATTACGTATTTATATTTTTATTTTACCCCTACAGTCCGTAAGACAATTTTATTTGGCTTTCATAATTCTTAAAAATCATGCATTAAGGTGAAAAGCAAGAACAATCTCTCCTGCCCAAACTGCAAGGGAAACATTTTAAATTAAATATTAAATTCAATGTCAGCCTTAAAGCATTTTAAAAAGCAGAATTGCTTTGTCAAAATAGCTGGAGCACAGTTTCTATTCCAGATTTGTTGATTGTTGCTTTGAATTTCCAGAGAAGGACAAAGTCACTAATTACATTGATTAACTTGATTTAGTATCTCTGTGTCTATGGATGTCCTCTATACTCATTCCTTCAGCTGTTCTTTTCAATGTCTTTTGGAGATGCAGTATATAATTGCTCTGGGGAGGCTTTGAAGCAATGATGCCCAGGCTAGCACGGGGCTGTGAAACCCTGAAAGAATGAGCATTGGGCAAACCTCAACTTTTTATATGTTTCTTCAGTCTCTCTCATATCACTACTCACTATAACTAATAAAAATGTTGCGTAGGAGTAAGCCAGAGAGGAGTGATGGTGATTGAGTATGTCCTCAGAGACATGGTGTTAAGCATAGTAGAGGGCCCTGTATAGAAGAGATTTATTAGGATTAGATGGCATAATGGCTCTGTGTAAGAATTCCTAACATAATGCTGTATATTTCCTGTGTTTAAATATGCTGAATTTACAATAGTATTCTGTGCTGGCACTTTCTTAGTTGATTCTTTTGATGTAGTGCCATCATAATAAACCCTCATAAGCACATACATGGGCATGTGTTTATCTTCATGAAGTTACATAGGGACAGTTGGCAAGCTAAGTGTGGCAAATAAATCTGAAGTAGAAGAGACGGAACACACTCTCTGAAGTGTTTTATTCTCATGTCATCTGCGTGCCTAATGTGAGAGCAGTGCGTGAAGGTCTAATCTCATCAATGAGATTTTCAACTAAACTGGATGATTTATGTAACAATCTGCCACAAAATAGAGGAAGTTGTGTTTTAGTTGCTGCCAGTAGTAATTCAAATTTTGTGCTTGTCATACATGTCTTTTTGAGCTTCTCGAAGTGCTAGCAGAGTCAACAAAAGAATGTTTCTCTTATTGCTACTTAGGTTTAAGGGGGGGAGTGTTAAATCACTTTTGCATTGGTAAGAGCAGGAATCCTGAGACACAAATGCTCTCTCAAGATGCTTGAAGTTAAGCACTCAAATTCAAGTACATGATCTAGAAAAGCTGAAAGCGTAAAAAGCAATTAGTTTTGGAGAAAATTCGTATTTTTTAAAGAACTGTTAATTCATTACTGAATCTAAAATACATTTGAGAATTGTATCTTTTAAATGTTAGCACGCAAAAGTAAAAGGGATCTCACATGGACCTACTGAATCTCTGATTCTCCTTCTATACCAGCTCTGCCCCAGCACGTGGATGCCTGTATCAGTTACATAGCTGATAACTTACCATGTTTATAGTGAGCTGTAAATTCCATGCAGAAAAAGAGGGAGGAAGCCATCCGTGCTGTCCCCTCATCTATGCCACTTAGTCTTGTATGGTGCTGCTCCATTTCACACTCAAAGAAATGTCAAAGTACACTTTTCTTCAGTATCTTAACCTTCTCATGGCTCATACAGTTCAGTTTTTCCTACCTTTCTTCTGTGGTGTGTTTTTTATATTAACAATTCATACCGAGAGTTGTCTGGGAGCTTCCCCTTTCCCTTTCAGGGCCTCAGTGGTTTTTTAGAAGGCCTCCTGAGACTTCGTGGTTCATTCCCATCCTCATTTTACTCCACAGTCTGTGCTAGGTTGTCTCTAGCCCCATGTTTCTGTGGATATTTGCCTGCCTGTAGCCTGTGAAGTCAACCGAGGAGTACTTAGAAATTCACGCTCCGTTTTGGGTTATGTATTCTTGAACAAGCATTTAGTCTGTCCATATTTGGGTTGAGCTGATGCTGAAAGTAGTGCTTCTCCCAGAAGCCATGTCTAAATATGCTTGTTTTGTGTACCAGCCCTTTGGTATACACAGAGCTGGTGTGCACCCAAATTTTCCCTTTCTACATAACCCCTTTTACTATGAAATTAATTTCTTTGGCAGGTGTTTGACAATTTAGTCAGGAACCCGCAATGCCTCGGTTCCCCCATATGCAAAATGGAGACAGCACCTCTTACATTTTTAGGGAACTGAGAGACTTCATTTACTGAATTTTGCAAGCTACTTTAGATCTTATCTGGAAGATACTGTAGAAATATTTACAAACATGGCTTGAAAAATGTAAACCCCTAGGTGAAAGTGTTTATGAGCTCATGCTATGCAGGAAGTCAAAATAGCTGATCATAATTCTGCCTCTGGCTTTAAGGTGTTTTATCTGTTAAATATATATCTCCATAATTATACAGGTTTTATTATTTTACACATATATGCACTCTGTACTAGCAAGGCTGTGTTGTGGTTTTCATACTGAAAATGTGAAAAAAATTTACATTCACACATGTTGTGGTATTCTGCTTTGACATTTTGACATTAAGAAACACCTTGATGGAAGAATAATGGCTTTGAGTGTAGTAGCAGTTCTGCTCCAAAAGCTGATTGTATAAAATTGGCGTCATCTTATTTAACAAAGCTGCATTTTGGTGTAATTAAGTCATACTTAAGTAAGTCATTTAGTTTAGTACAAAAGCTGACAGTATGAGAATGCTTTAATTGATTCCAAGGTGTTCCTTTAGGATGTGTTAACATATTCATTGACACAGAGTAAGCTTTCCATAGTATTTACAAACTGTGCTCATATTACACAGGAAATATTAAGTTTTTTAAAAAAACACTCTTATTTATAAAAACACGCTCATAACACCTTTTTCATTTGGGTTTGGTTTTTGTTTGGGTTTGGTTTGTTTTTTTGCAATCTAAGGCCTGGATGTCAGGTGTGCTCCAATGTTAAGCACCCATGCTCTGATTCTGGAAAGCTTCCTAGTTCAGAAACTCGGTTATCATGGGCACTGAAGTTAAAGCAACTGACACTCATACTTAAGATTGAGAACATCTCTAAGTACTTTCCTTAAATAGGACATTGAATTTTTCAGAGGGGATTCCTGATATGTAACCAGCTTCATTTCTGCAGCTGTCATTCACTCCCAGTTCTACCTGTGTAACTATGACTACAGGATTGCTGACATTACTGAACACACAGTCTCTACTTGTCTAAATTTCAGTAGCAAAAAAATGGTGATGACCACTTCAAAAGACTAATTTGAAACTAAATTAATTGATGTTTGTAGAGAATGTTAACTTTCTTCCATTAAGGCATTGTGCATATATATATATATATGTATGTATATGCACCCAATATAGGCATGTGCTGAAAAAGTAGAAAACGGTGAATCTACTAATACCTTTAATTAAGTGCTTTTCCATGATCTTCTAATGTTTCCCAATAAGGAATTGTAGAATATCAAATTATAATAAGCAGTGATCTTTTATTTATTTTTGTTTTGTTTTTTGCAGCTACAAGAAAACCAAGATGAAATCGAAAATATGATGAACTCTATTTTTAAGGGTATATTTGTTCATAGATACCGGTAAGAAAATGCATGCTACAGTAGGCTCTGCTAACAAAGTATAATCATAAATAATGTCAAGGGCAGTTTCTGTGTCGATTTTTCTTCTGATGAAATTCTAGATGCCACAAAAGCAGTATCAAAACCACTGATGTTATGGAAGAAAATCTAAGTGTAACCCCTATTAATTACACAGTAGAGCCGGCCACACAACTTTATTTTAATTCAGTGAAACAATTTTAAGGAGTTGTGGGAGACATGGAATTTGAATCTTTGTCTTTTAAAAAGAAAAGTTGTCCAAGGTGGGAGCACAAACATGACATATCTTAAGAATGATCAAATGATCACTGCATATCATAAGAGGGCAGTTTTGGTTGTTGGGTACCTCTACTCTGCATTTCCTTTTGTGTGTCTTAAGTGTAAACAGCAAATTTCTGATGTTTCCACCATATATGCTTCAGCCACAACTTCAACTTTATTGTAGGCTTTTTCCTCCTTAAATTACAGTGATCAAAAGCCTTAATTGCAGTTAACATGTATTTTTTGTTTGTTAATTGTTTTGGACGTTTGTACCAAGAACATTAAAAAGTTATTGTGGTGTTAGCACATCACAAAGGTCTTTTTTAATAGTTAATATGCTATGTCTTGTGAATACAAAACCACAGCAGGTTAGATATATTCATGTGCATGTGTGAATGTGCACATGCATGCATTTCTATTTACTTTAGAATTGCACAAACCAGTAGATTTGGACTGGTGCATGCTATTTTGGAGTATGGTTTATCAGAGAGCGGTAGTCTTTTAAAATAGATTTAGGGTTGTTTTGCTTCACAAGATACCTCAGATCATCTGCAGCATCTTGGTGAAACCAGCTCTTTAAATGTTAATTGACTTACTGAAGTCAAAAGATAAAATTCAAGGATACTAAACTATGCAATTAACCTTTGGGATTTAAGTTCCAGTTTAAAACTTGTTTATGAAATCTTTTAGACAAATGGCAGAAAAAAAAGAAAGGGTGTATGAGAAGAGGGTTAGAAGGTGAAGAGGAACCCACAGTTCAGGTGGGCAGAGGGATTATTGTAATTACGGAGAAAATCATACAGGAAACCTGGAAGGGGCCTGTGCTAAGAAATACATGAGTGTGAACAACACAGTGGATTCGGAGCATGTCTCTTCAGTACCAAAGCACGATACGTGAAAGAAAGTTTATAGCAGTACTGGGAGCATCTCTCCAAGGAGATCAGAGGTAGCAGCAAAAAGGGGTCTCTTAAGACAGGGGATCTAAGTATAGTGATTGCTCACAAAAGAACCTCTTTTCCTGCATGCATATGTCACACTTCTCTTTTTCTTCAGACCTTGTACCCTTATTCTGTCCCACACACCTGTGAGACAACTTCATTTGCTATCCATTTGTTTCTTCCCTCCTGAGGAAGTCGTGAAGGAGGGATGGTGAACTGAGAGGGTCTGAAAGTTCTGAGAGGAAATGGATGGGTATACAGAGTCAACAGGTAAATTAGGATATTAGCTCAGTATAGCACTCACACTGTTTTGTTATGAAAGCAGCTTTTATGGTGTGTAGGTAATAAAGTTTAAAGAAATTAAATGCAAAGAGTTTTTCCGTTTTTCCCCCTTCAGAATTTAGTGTACTGTATCAAACAAGAAGTTTTAAAATATTTTCCTAGTAGCTCATGCTCTTCTGTGGGGTTGGAAAAATACCTTTTGATGATCTGCATGCTGTTTCCTTTTCTTTTTCTTTCTTTTTAAATCCTCCTTTTGTAACCCTGGTTTCTTTTCATGCCTTCTGCCACCATTAGTAAAGGCCTGATTTTGCTGATATTGCTGTAACAAAGGAAAGGCCAAATAAATAAACTCTGCTTATCCGTGCCCTGAAAAAAGATGCCCAGGCTGACACTGTTAGACCACTGAAGAATGTGCTGAAATCTGTCAAGTACTGATGTGCTCTGAGCAGGGTGGGTGGCACCACTTCTGCCACTGTTTAGAGAGGGTCAGAAGAAGTAACTGCTTCCAAGTCTGCCCCCAAGAGCCACTTTTGTGAGGAGTCATCATCTCTCTGGCTTCCTTAACTTCTGTGAAGCTCCTAAGAGTCTGTTACAACATATACTCGAATATGAGTAATCTGTAGACAACAGAGAACATAGATTCAAATTTCTGCAGTCACATCTGTGCAAGAACATAGAGGGGAAAAAATACCTGTATTAAAAACAGCTAATTGAAGAGCAAATCAGGGCCAGGGCGGGGAGAAAAAAGGAAAGGATTTCAAACTATTATCTGCTTCCATAATGTTTCTTAAGCATTCCTTCTCTCAAATAGTTCAAATGCTTTATAAACTTGACATAATTTTACAGTCCTTAGACCATGCACAAGTGGTAATGATTTCAAAAGAACATTATTGTAATTATTCCCAGAGAAGAAATCCCTTGCCATAATATGATTCAGAGTCTGCCACAGTGATTCATGCTTAGTGACCTTTGTAATTCAAATAGCAAGTCCTTGATCTAAACAAAAAGCCCCCTAAAACTGTTTCGTTCAGAATGTAGCTGTCTTCCTACTAGTAAGCTAGGGTTGCAGTGAGGTTACATCTTTCTGTAGATTGGCTTCCAATTTATTGGAAGATTTCAATGCTCATTTCTCTTATTAAAAAAAAAAAAGATTTGCAGAAATAGCTAATGTTAGGTGTAATGTTTGTCTAGTGGTAACAGCAAATTTGGTCAAAAATTGAGATATTCTTAATAAACATGCAGGAGATGTACCTACCTCATGGCATATTTCCTTATCTCTTTCCTGAATCACTTTTTCTGACTATTTTTGTGTTGCTTTATGACATGTTGTTAAATATTATCAACAACGATGATGACAAGTTGCATATGAGTTCCACTCTAGGAAACAAGAGTGTTGCATGAGAAAAAGGGAGAGGGGATATTAGATGAAGTCTGGTGAGGAAGCGGGTAAGAGACTGAGAGGAGCAAAAAACAGTCAGCACAGGGAAATGAAAATCCAAATAAAATAATAGAAAAATCCTTTTCCCTCCCCCTAAATATGTTATCTTAAGGAGGTGAAACACACATCTTAGGTGACAAGAAAATGCATTACGTTTTTATGTGTGTTGAAAAAAGAGATAGAAATTACTGAGACTGTTTGTCACTTATAGGCATAAAAAGAGAAAGGCAAAAAGTTACATCTTTGTACTTAAATGAGTTTGACCTTATTAAGTTTAAAAACACACACTGCTCCCTTTCCTACAAAGCCGTGTATCATACTTCATATAAACAAAGGTGTTAGTATGGTAAGTCTTTGAGAAACACTGGGTTTAGAAATGTGTAGAGCTACATCTTGAAATTCAAGTCATGCCTTCAAACAATACAATTCCTTGGTCTGGCAGGAATGTTGGATAATCAGCTTAGTAACACATTATTGAAATAGCCATTTCAGTAGCACTTGGTGTAGCATTACTTAGAAATGGGAGTGCTGCTTACCAGCCCCTCCCAGGAGCGGGATATGCAGTGAACATTCACCAGAATTTTTGGAAGTGGGCTCTGCACGCTTATATTTTTCTTACCCTTCTTCCCTTATGGGGTCCTAATTCAGCTCCAGAAATGAGTCACAGAAAGAAGTAGAAAAGACATTTTGTCCAGTCCTCTTTATAACTTCACCTTCAAAATGTTTAGAAACAGTCAAGCAGCCCAAGAGACAGGTGTAGTTTGGTCCATTTGGCAATGGTGTATTATTGTAGAGCTGCACCATTTCATGTCCCTTGACTAGGAATTTGAGATTCCATCTCAGAGAACTGCAGAGGCAGGTGAGTGACCCTCATTTCTGTCTTTGTTAGAAAGTTTTCTCATAAACTAATTCTTATTCCAACCCATTGACTGAAACATCTTTTTTTTTCCTGTTCGTATCCAATTCACGTGTTGAGTAATGCCATGTTATTCTGAAGGTTATCTGTAGTTCTCTCTGTCTTAAGGTCAAGATTTGAGAAGCAACAACTCCAATGGTTGTATTAGGCAAGCAAACATGCATTAAGAGTGTAGTCAGGCATCCTTTTGGAGCTTCCAAGAAGTCTTGAAGCAGTTACTGCTCTGCTAGTCATCTCCATCTCTTGCCTTGGGTGTTTTCCCTCAACACTGGTAATGCTTTAAGGATTTAAGCATCCATTTCAGTGCAGATCAGCCAGGTTAGCTTAAATTGCTTTCAGTTTTAGTCTTGATTAACCTAAATGAGTTTGTGATCAAATGGACTGAGAGAACCCAGGAGTTACAACTGGCAACCACTCCAGCAAGACCCTGAGGAGCATGCCGGTCTCCACCTGACATATCCCAATTATCTGTTTTAGACTCTATGTTTCAGGGTCCTAAATACTTTTGGCCTTAATCAAAATACTTGAGGGTAATTTAGCATGAAATACCTGCTAAAGTGGCACTTCTGATGATTGTTTCTCTGAAAAAATCAACTAGTAAAACCTATTTCCTGTTTGCTATGGTTTGTCCTAAGTTTTATGGGCCTGCCTTGTCAACACAAAATTTTCAAAGGAACCAGTGAATTTCTTACCTGATCCCCTTTTGTCAAATCTCGTTATGAAGTTGCATCATGGGGAGCCTCTTTACTAAGAGTAGGAATATAGGTTGTGAATTTTGCTGCAAATAGTTTGCTAAGTGTTTCACATTCACCACATAGATTTTACTTTGCAGTTTGTGCTGAAAAGAAGGTTAAATATATTTTATGTCTAATATTTCTAGATCCAGCATTAGTTTTGGTTCCTGTGCTGGACCTAGATTCCGTTCCTTTCTAGAAGCATTTGGCAAGTAATACAAACTTACATCACTAATTTATAATTATGATAATGAATAATGCATGGATTATTCCAAAAGTACTTCCAATGCTGGTATGATTAGTATATATATGTTCTTGTGTCATCCACAAATAGTGTATATTTTCAAAAAACTAAACAATTAATAGTGACTGTGACAAGAAGCTAATTTATAAAAATTATAAGAAAAGAATTATAGTTTAATAACAAGCAATTAATCACATGCATAGCAAAGTTATAAAGGCTTTTTGGCTGTATCATGTTTGATACAGCATCGTATGGGCATGGAATCTGTGTTAGTGATTCCTGCAAGAAGACGAATGAATCTTATTGGTAATACAGTTACCTGGAAGATGGTGGTGGAGTGGGAAATGGGTGTCTCTCAAATTCTCCTGCCTCTCCAGCAACTTGAGTCTGTTTGCTAGTCTCACATGCCTTATGCATGATTTTTTCCCATTTTCAATTATACTGAAGATGTTAAATTTTTATTATACTAAATCTTGTTATTAGTTGAATAGCTTTATTCTTTCTTTTTTTTTCTTTTTTCTTTTTTTTTTTTTAATTATAAATAGCAGCTCAGAGTGAGTGTTTGTCCATAGGGCCTAGGGGATCCCGAGAAGCTTTTGAATCAAGAATCAGTTTTTCACTGTCTGCCTAGGGAAGCTTGAATGCATTCTTACAGAAAAGATAAATTTTACTGATTTTTGTCTGGCTGTGCTGTATGATTAAATAGCTGTTAACACGTGGGTTCTTTTTGGAATTGCCATTAAATCCTTCCAAAATGCTTCACAGTTAGTAAATTTATAAGGTGGTAAAATAACCTACTTGGATGTGGGGACTCAGACTGTCATACCCTAGTGGAAATGTCTTCATGGCTACTTTGTGTTGCTGCATATGTGGCTCCCCTTTTTTTTCTTGATTCATACTTACCGGTCTTTTAGATTGTTCTTTAAGTCTTGCATACTGATTCCTTCCACCTATGTTTTGTTTTAAAAGTAGTTTAAAAATAATTCCATGAAAGAGGATTGCTAATCCAGTTTAGTGTGAAGTAATATACAATTAGACATATATATATATGAATATATTCATAGTTGTAATTAAAACTTGTCTTCATAGTGGCTGCATTCTGCATAATGAATGCAGTTTTTATAGCGCAAACTCCTGAATGTAATATTTTAGCACATTCATTCTTACAGTATCTGAAATCTGTTTGAGAAATCCCTGGTAGGAACAGCTTATTTAATGCCCTAGTCTGCTTGTAACGCAGCTTGTCTACATTGTGGATTGACAGTTACCTTGGTTTTGAGGTTATAGAGTCTTCAGGGAGTTTGACAGACCAGTTTTAATGATTCTGTTTGGAAGTTGATAGAATCAGTGTGTTTGACGTAGGCAAAGAGAGAAAATGATAGTGGTTTGATGGCATTCCTACAAATTTCCCCCTAACATTCATACATTAGCTTTAAATGCATGTTTTATGCTGTTACACCAGTACAGTTTTCTCCCTATAATTTGAAATTGAATGAGAAAATCGGAGACTTGACTGTAGAAGTGTCACATCTAGTCATGTATGGTACTGCGATTGATTGCCATGTTCATGTAGGAACGGTGGTTTTCACCTTGGTATCTGGAAGATCATATACAGTAGAATGGCAGCTATTGAGGTGGACCAATTTGAAGGTTGGAAGTACATAGGCAGTTACAGTATGGAGTAATCACAGGTTTTTTACACTATTTTGTGTGTATGAACTTACGCAGTATCTTGAGCATAAGATAGAGTGCATTTTATTTATGTTTTGTAAAATTGAAGACTTCAGGGAAAATACAGTTTCTCTTATTTTGCAATTCTCTTGCTTGAAGCTTGGAATTTTTTTTTTTTCCCCATAAATTAGATTTCATTTTTGGGCTCTGTTGGTGCTGTTTTAGAATTAAATTGATGTTTATTACTTTTCCAAAAAGATTTTTTTATAAAATACAGAACAAGAGTCTCAATTATAAGCAAGGCCGCTGTTTGCAAAGCACCAGACATTCCCTTCTTCTGTACAGTGGCTCTTTATGTTCCTATTTTATTACAGCTGAAATTTTGAACTGTGAAGCAGTGCCAGCTGGAGTGGCACAAGCGATTTCTCATAGTAACAGATGTCTCAGAGATGAAATTACTAAAGGGCCAGATGGCCCTAATCCCTTTTCCCGTTGTTTAGCCGTCGTTCATTATTAGTAAATATGCCATGCTCTATGTCAGTCAGGCAGGAAAGTGCCAATCAGGTTGAAAACATTTCCATCCCTGATTTCTTTAGGTGATCTCTCCAGACAGTTTCCTGCTGCCCCTCCTCAATAAGCAGCTGATAAGTCTGCCTGAGATACGTCTTTGCCTCTTCCATCACTTACCACAGTCAGAATGTAGAAAAAAGCAAGAAAACTGGAAGAAACCAATGTTGAAATGTAAACATTCTCCTGGGTTTTGTTATAAGGGCTTTCATGCAGTGCATGAAACAAGATCTGTTTATGTACCAAATTCCATTCTGCCCCTCTGGCAGGCTCCTTTGGTTAAACCAAATAACTTTTTCCACCTTGCAGTTGTTCTACACGTCTAACTGGAGAGAGTCAAGCCTGCTAAGCAAATGTCAGTGATGATGTTTCAGAAATTATTGTCTAGAGCAGGTTTGTAGCTTGGATTCATAATTCTGTTTGAAAAGAGGGAGGTAAAAGATAGAGTAATAAACTAAGAAGCAAACTAGGGTTAGAATTTTTTGAGATAATGGAAGTATCATAGCTGAATGTAGAAATACTGAAATTATTAGATAGATCAGTGAGTTCAGGGACATAAAGGAACAGAAAATCAGTGAGACAGCAGTGAGAACAGTGACAGGCCCTACATAGTGAAGTTCATCAAAAGTAAAAGCAAAATATTATAGCTAGGGCAATGGGAATGAGAAGTAAATGTTTTGTGTCTGTAATCTGGTTAATGCTTTTTCTTTTCTTTTTTCCTTATTAGTGATGCTATTGCTGAGATTAGAGCTGTCTGTATTGAAGAAATTGGTGTGTGGATGAAAATGTACAGTGATGCCTTCCTGAATGATAGTTATTTAAAATATGTTGGTTGGACACTACATGACAGGGTAAGTATTGTGTATTACTGTACATAGCAGAGTGTACTATAGATAGCTGGTGTTACACTACCCAAGACGTGTTTAGGGTATCATCTTTGATTTGTAAAGAGATTGTTCTTTTTTCTTGCCTGTTATTTATCTTTCAACCAGCTTATTTCATGGTGTTCACTTAAATTAGGATACAGTAGTCCCAAACTGTGTGCTTGGTTCGTGTGCTTTTTGTGTTTTCAGTCTCCGTTAGAGTATCTTAATAGAAATGTTTCCATGATGCTTTTCTTCTGATTACAAGAGAAAGAGAAGTCTCCTCAGATCACCCCTGAGAACCTTTGTGTCTGAAGCAGAATGGAAAAGAGATTTCCAGATGTGTCTTCTGTTTACATTGCCCAATAGTTAGAGGAAAGAGAACATCTCTGGGTCCCCAACAGACATCGCTGGCTCCACAGCCAGTGGAGTTCTCATCAATTCATTTTCCCTTGAAGAATCTCTTCAAGGTTCTCTTTAGCTTTTTCTTCAAAAAATTGTTGGAACACCAGGTGGAAGCAAAAAGATTTATATCCAGAGGTTCTTTCCTATCTCACCACAGTTCTTTGTACTGATCGTATCCACAACATGCCTCTGCTGGGTGTCAACAGGCCTAAGTACCACTCAGTTCCTGCAGCAAGAGTAGGCCATTCCTAATGCTAATAGAACAGGACTTTGCACTTCTGGCTGTATGCGGTTTCTATACACCAGGCAGCAACTGGGACTAGCCGTCCGCCCACTCACCAAAACCACTAGAAACACTTGTTTTACTCTAAACTCTTTTGCTAACATTATCCAAGGAAAACAGATGAGACCTACCTAAGCTGTTGAAATGCTCATTAAATTCCAGCAACTCAGGCTGGAGGATTAGGATTTTAGGTGTGGTGGAGGGCTTTATTTTACTAGGGCTTTTAATTAAAAATAAATTACCCCTTGAATAATTGCAGTGGATTTTTTGAAGCACATTCTAATCCTAGCAGAACAATTCCACAAATTAGCACTTCCAACGGGAGAGCAGAATCTAGTAGTGTTGCACTTCGCAGCTCTCAGTCCCCTTCTAGTATCTGTGAAGTCCAGCCATTTCTCACATGACTCCCTTTAACCATCTGTGAAATCCAGCCATTCCTCACGGCACTGTCTGTGACTGGTGTCGGCTTCTGACACTGTTATCTGTCACATCCAGCAAGTTCTCATGTCATGTCCAATAGTTTCTCACGTCCTCTTCAGTTAACTTAACCTCAGGCCAGGGTCTAGTCATCTGCCTGCAGCCTTAAGATATCTTTTTACCTCAGGTTTTTTAAAATTAGTATGTTCTTTCATATCAGACAAATTTTAAATTACAGTGTTATGGTAAGAAAAAATGGGTTTCCATCTGGGCCAGACACAGAAGAATTCTATCAGGCTACTCTCCCGCCTCTGCTTGCTTTGTAATATTTATCGTTGCAGGCCTCAGAAGTGCCTTGGGGTTCTCAGTCTTTAAATCACTAGCTAATCTGTTTAACATCCTGATATACATGATATGTGATATTTTATTGATATAGTGTATGTTTAATGTATAGAGTGAGACAGATTGTAAGTAGAATAGGGGAAGAGTCAGAGGCAGGTGAGCCGCGTGTCAAAGGATGAAAAGGGAGAGAATGGAGAGAGAGAGACATTTGGGGAGGCACAGAAAGGAGGAAGGAAGTGCAATGGGAAGAATATATTGAAAAAAGATGGAATAAGAACCAATTAAAAATGCGAACCCTCCAAAAGTACAAGATCCCTTAACAGCATGGTTTTCATTGGCACTACCTGAAAAACTTGCCGGCCGTAGCCAAGTTTCTTGATTTTGCTTCACTTTGGTCAGGAGATAACTTTTGCTATGATCAGTACTTAAAATATTAGAAAAATGAAGGCTGAGGCAATAGTCGTAAGATATTTCCATTTCATATGAACAGAAGTCACTCCAAAATGATTAACTTCTCTGGAAGCTTGCTACTACAAAAAAGAGAGGAGGCAGCAGTGCAAGAGATTAATGAGCAGTTTCATATACTACTTCAGAAGACATACAAATTAAATCACAGGGAAGACACAGTTCTTACACTTCTTTGTAGTAGCTCCAGTGTAGTCTTTCAGAGGTAGGATACAGAAGTTTAGTTCTCTAATTTGGGAAATCTGTATATTTTGTATGTTAATCCTGTCTCTTTCCCAGTTTTCAGATGAACGTCTATAAGGCTTTTTGTTGTTTATGGATTACTCACTCATTTGAATATGGGTTTCTAGTTCTGCCTTTCTCTCCTTTTTAAGCTTCTTTTTCATTCCTGTGGATCTGGGAGCATAACTTAAAAATATATAAAACTATAATATAATTGCATAAAAACCTCTTTTTAAAAAAAAAAAGAAAGTCTTAAATCAGACTTTCCAGTCTTACTTTTCACCTGCCTCATTGATGCATGGAACTGTTTTGAAACCATGATTGTGTCTCTAGATACCTAGAAAGTCATGGTTCTTAAACCACTTCCTAACACATAAGAAAATGCCTTTTCCTTTTTTGCATGCCTCTACTTTCTGTGAAAGGAATGAACCCAGGGTCCTCTGGAACAGATGGTATTTGAATACTTCATTGTGATGGCATCCTAACTTAAAAGGATGAAAAAATAGAACATGTTTCTATTAAGATTATAAAAACCTTTTTAAAAAAAAAAAGAAAGTCTTAAATCAGACTTTCCAGTCTTACTTTTCACCTGCCTCATTGATGCATGGAACTGTTTTGAAACCATGATTGTGTCTCTAGATACCTAGAAAGTCATGGTTCTTAAACCACTTCCTAACACATAAGAAAATGCCTTTTCCTTTTTTGCATGCCTCTACTTTCTGTGAAAGGAATGAACCCAGGGTCCTCTGGAACAGATGGTATTTGAATACTTCATTGTGATGGCATCCTAACTTAAAAGGATGAAAAAATAGAACTTGTTTCTATTAAGATTATATAGAAACTAAACTGTAGTTTTTCCAAGCTTCTGAATGTTTAACTTTATATAATCTCCTTGGTACCTAATTTCCTTGATTTTGGAAAAGCTTGAGAAAATTAAAAAATGCATCCAGTGATACACAGTATCTTCATAAATGGTATTGAGTGGGCCTGTGCAGACAGAGCACAACTGCTTGCTCCTGCCAGGAATACTCCTGTCATAGGTACTAATGTGCTGCAGGACATTTTCATCTGTTTCTCTCTGGCAGTGTAACTATTTCTGTCATTAAGCAGCAAATTACCTCAAAATACACCACCCTAGAGCATCAAAATGCAACACAGTATATCGCGGTCATCCCATAAACTGTGGGATTGAAGATACCAGTAATTTAGGTCATTTTTTTACACAAGAGGAAAAAAAAACAAACAGTGCAGTCTGCAGAAACATGGTAGGGGAAAGAGCTGAGCAAATTCACTATCTATTATTAAAACCTGATAAATTTAAAAAAAGAGCAGAATACCCTTAGCCACCAAAAAGGATTGGAAAAATCCAAAAGAAGAAACATGAAGTGTGAAAAAAGAGAAATGGCTTTGCTGGCTCTCTTGTCTACCCACCTACTTCAAAAAAATACTTAAAACTGTGTTTCTAGGGGCTCAAAAAGTCATCATCTCTGTGTGATCTAAGTCTTCACCTGGCACGTGAGCTGACACATAGCAGTGCACCTTTAATTACCATTTCTGGAACTGTGGTATCGCTGAATGTTAAGAGAAGTCTGGTTCTCATCGGGAGATGGCAAACTAATACTCAAAAGTATCAACTTTATGGAACATTAATAAGAATCTAAGCCAGCTCGATGCCAGGCTGTAGATCCCTGTGAGACTTACACAAGAGTTACAGATTGTTGGTTCAGGTCCTGTGATTAGCATGTAAAAAATACGAAAATGGTCTGCTTCCATCAGGATGGATTCTTTTTCACAGGTCTGGCATATTAAAGAGAATTTTGAGTAGAGCATGACTCTCCCAGACAAATGTAGACTACCCCACACTGCTGGCATGAAAGGTGTATGTATTGCTTTTTGCTTCATTAGCAGCGGTAACAAATTTTTGCTCAACTCAGAAGTGTCTGGAGGATTATCTCAACAAAAATAGGGAAAATATGAGAAATGTTTGTCATTTAACAGGATTGATAACATCTGATGTTTTTGTTTTAGGTACTAATTTTAAATTGTAAATAAAAGAAAGCATTAACAAGTAGTAGTGCGAAGCATTTCTCATATGCATGAAAAAGAATTTTATATAACAAAAATAATAAAAATACAGAAATAATTATCTAAAAACACTTTGAGAGAAGGGGAATTACAGGAATAATTAGACTGGAGAAAGAGGCATGCATAGAACCGATGACAGTGTGGATGAATTCAGGATTCTGCAATAATCAAGTGTCACAATTATAAATTGGAAAAAACCCCAAGTAAGTATATTTTTCTGGAAGATGAAACTCAGGAGAATGGAAGGTCTTATTTGCATTATCAGCATTCTAACAACTATTTTGTCTGTTATTTACTTAGAAAGTGGCAAGGCTTTCCTTTCAGATACATTCTTTCTGTCTATAAAGCATAGATGTGACTACACAAAAATAGCTGGAAAGTGATGCTCCTTTTCTTTAACAGAATTAAAGGTATTGCGTGGTTGCAAATATTTGCTGCCTTAGGTTGACTCATACTCACTATGAACTTCAGCTCAGAATTGCGGAAAATCTGGCTGAAATCTAGTCTGGGAAATATTCTGCTTATTCCTTTCCTGCTTAAGGCAGAGTTCACTGTATATCCACAGTGTTTCCCACAGACAGTCATATTTTCTAAAAAAACCTCTAGTGTTGGTTTTTCCACAGCTTTCTGTAGCAGTTTGAGTGCTTAACTATGTTTGCCACTAAAAAGTTCTTCCTCACGTAAGCTAAATAGTCTGTGTTGTAATTTTAATTTATTATTTCTTTTCCTACCCACTGTGCACATAAAAAGTGACAATTACTTTTTTCCTCTTCCTTCAAAGCAAACTAATTTTCTTTATTGTGCTACAAAGATATTTACAGAAAGTTTTCTTCATTACCTCTTGTGTCCATTCCATACTGTATCCAGGCCTTTATTTTATCTTCCTTCTGGTTTTTGTGTTCCTCTTGTGCTTGACCTCCCAATTAATTTGTTAAGTAAGTTCTTCTCTTAGTTAAGTAAGTCTCTTCCTGTCCTTGCTCTGCATCACTGTGTTTGCAGCTTTTAGCCTGGCATAAGTTTCTTAGGAATTCCCCTAACTTTAGCATTCCCACCTGCTTACTTCCTTGCTAGATAGGAAATTTCTGCTGTGTTTCTTTCCCCAAAAAGTGTTTGGGGTGTTTAAAAGCTCACATTACTTGGATGATTCTCATAGTTACTCAAGAAACAACTCGTGTCTGGCATGTTGATGGTCTGTGGGACATTTCTACGCCTCCATTCTGGACTTCAGTGCAGTGTATCCATGTACACCTTCACTTCTGCCTTTCTTAGGTTCTTGTCCGGGTCATTGCTGCTTATGCTGCCCCATGGGTTCCTGTCACTAATCTCTGCTGAGTCTATTTTAAAACCTTCTTAAGAGGATTAGCAAGCTGACATGCAGGGGCTCTTCCCTCTCCAGAGAGATGAATTCCATCCTTGACTAACAGTTTAAAAAGCAGACAAGTCCTCCTCGTATCATTTGTCTGCCAAGAAAGGCAGTCATTTCCAGGGATTGCCTCTGTGTCTCTTGGGCCTTTGCTCTCAGCTAGAGGGACCAGGTGTAACACAACCTTTCTCTCTTCCTCACCTGCTCCTGCAGTCGCTTGTCTTCTGCTTCAGATCTAGTGAGCGGCAGGAGAATAGTAGCCTGGTTCGGTACGCTTTTGTTAGCATCTGGCTTCAGTCTCCTGGCAGGCCATGCAAGTACCAAATGTTCACAGGTTTGCTTCCTATCTACTTTGCTTGATTTGCTCACTTAAGACTTATAGAGACCCTCAGTATCAGGCCTGAACTTAACTCTGGGACCATTGATCCATGGTGTTTGGTGAAGTCCACAAGGGCTTTGGACTCCACGGGGAATCCAAACCTGATCTGCACACGTCTCAATGTTGGCACTGATTTTTTTTTTCTGTACCTAACCAATTTGGAGTTTTGCATTTTGGGACTACAGCACTGGCTGAATAACAACCCATCCGCTCACAAGTGAGACAGTGTTCAGTGGAGCTGTAACTAAACCTGCTACCTCATTGTTGCTCCGTAGTGTTCATCACGTGCCAAAACTGATACTGATCCTTTGTGGCTAAATAAGCTAAGGCCTTAAGAGGCTTACATCCTCTTCTAATGATTAGTGATGACTCCAGAGATCCTGGCCTTTCTGAATGCCACACACAGCAGAGGAAACACCATTTCTGGTACTGCAGCATAGGTACCATTAAAAGAAAAATGACAAGCAGCATTTTTCTGTGCTTATGTAGCAGTTGATCACATCCATATAAAATTTTTCTTCAAGAAAGTTCTTTTCTGTACCTTGAAGGATCTTGTGATAGATCCTTTAAACATAACTTTCCTCTCATTGACTTCCTCTGCAATGGTAGTCAAAAAGATCCCTAGAAGAGAGCGTGAGTGCTCAGAGACTCCTCGCATAAAGAGATGATTTCTCAGGAACAATAGTTCTTCAAGGAAAAGTTCTTCTGAAAATCCTCCTTTCAACTTCTGTCCTTCTTTTATCTTCTATTTTAATTTTTGAAATCGGTGGGAAGGAGGAAAGAAACTTAAAAATGAGGATTTTTAGCTTCTGTTTTTATGTCAGTCTCTGAATGTTCTTTCCATTTTTAGCTTGAGCAGTTTTTTAAATACAGACTTGATTATAGAATAGACAGGACTAGAAATGAAGCCCTCTAGGCATGGGGTTTTATTTATAAAGTTCAATGATTTGTATTAGTTCTTGAGCAGCTTAAGGCCTTAGACTCGGTAGTGTACTCACTTTCATAAAAGTAAGTTCACACTGCGGTGAACTCCACAGATTATATTTGAGCAGATTTGTATTTATAACCCTTTTGCTATCTACAAATATTTTTCAACAAGAATCCATAGTTTGCCAAGACTATGCAGTTGAGCTGAGTTTTACATCTGCAGCCTGCCAGATGATGTGCATATGCCTAGGGGGTCCAGCCCTTCTCTTTATCATCAGTGTTCCTGTAGGCAACAAACCTTGATCCATAGGCACTCTATTGTGACACCCACATTTCCTGCCTACAGCTCACCAGATCAAAGCAATCCCCATCTAAAGAGCAGCTGGGAATGAGCTGCTGCCACCAGAACAACTCAGACAGATGGACACAAGCTGCTTTTCTTCCTGAAGGCTCCTCAGGCTGTGGCTTAGATGCATTGTTCTTGTGGCAGCAGCCTGCTCTGTACTGGAGGGTCTCTCAGGCCTTTTGCATCCTTCCACCTGTGCCTGTCCTACGATGAGAGATGGGCTGTACAAAATTTCAGAATAATAAATCCAGTGTATATTCCTTCTGTCCCTGGGAAAAGGAAAGACGATGCTCGGAGATGGCTGAGTTGCTTGAGTGGGCTACACACAGCCCATGCTCAATCACTTTGAACACTTGTGCATTGATTGTAAACACCAGATACCAGGCAGAAGTTACCTGTAGTCTCTTTCCTAAAGATAAATAGCCACGCTGCTTTTTCACCAACTACCTTGAGATCATACATCTTTATTTTGTATTTACTTGCTACATTCTTTATCTTTTTGTGGAGTTACTTGAAAGGGAAACAGTAACAGACGTTTAACTGATGGCACATTAAATTCTTTATATATGCAAATAGGAAGAAAGTTTAATATTGTTTGTAGGCAGCTGCATGTGGTTTTTGGTTTTTAGCTGAATTGCAAATTGGCTTTGGTAATTCATTTGCATAAAATTTTAAATGTACATTAAACAAATTACAATATGTTGTTATTTAATATTCATGTGCATTTGATTAGGGTATTCTATCAGCTAATCTTAGTGTGTTTTATTTAGCAAGGTGAAGTGAGGTTGAAGTGTTTGAAAGCTCTTCAGAGTCTGTATACCAACAGAGAGTTATTTCCAAAACTGGAGCTGTTCACTAATAGATTCAAGGTAAGAGGAAATACAATTTTTGGAAGGAGTACAGAAAATAAAAGTATCATCTATCTCATCCTGTTGCGGTCTTTGAGTCATGTATATTAAATGCAAAAATAAACTCATTTGTTTACATTGTAAAGGCTTGTAACTGCAGTAGTAAAACTGTATTACTGCACGCTGAGATTAAGCCAAATTCATTTTACAGTGTTTATTTTGTAAGATTTGTCAGGTTTGGCCAGGATGATTACTTATCTGTTTGTATTCTTGATAGTTTATATATTGTCATTATTTAATCTGCTTGTACTTATTTAATTTTAGGTTTATTGAATTTTAAGGATGTGTACTGGGTGTTTCACACAATCTAAAATAACATCTGAAAGTAACAGCCTGTAACAAAAGATTGTTTGTAAGGCAGCTTTTTAGCTAAATACATGCTTGTGTTTGAAGGAGGAGATACTTTGATCTGCATCACAGTATTTTACACAATGAAATGCCTTGCTGCAGAACAGAA
>NW_008795924.1:173473-198979 GCF_000699145.1 Aptenodytes forsteri
ATCTTGATGAGAATGTGGCTGTTAATTCACTTTGTGGCATGACTGCTTTATTTCACAAGTGAAATATCTGGAGAGATGAGTATAGAAATACTGTCATTGCTTCTGTTTGGATGCTCTGCGAAGAAAGGTTTCAGACACTGTCACCACATCAGTTGGCACCTTTTACCATCGCTTTTGTGTTCTGGAGAACACAGAACTGTGGTAAAGGCTACCCCCCCAAGGAAAGACTACTTTAATTTATTTTAATTTAAATCATGATTGTAATGCTGATGAAAAATTCTGTTTAGAAAAGAAGTGGAGATTTAAATACCCATAAACAACAACTGTGCACGAGACTTAAAAACTCTCATTGTAGATTTTATATTGCTTCACTGGTTTTGTCGGTCATTGCAGTTACTATTAACTCCTCCAGTTTGATCTAGGAAAACACAAAATGTAGAAAATTTGTCATATCTTCCCTGTATGTAAATGATTCATAAAAACATAATGGTAATCAGCCTTTTAACACATTCACTTGAGATGGAGAAAGAAGATGCTTAAACTGCAGTAAAGTCTAGATATTAAGGAAGGCTTTTTGTCCAAAATTATAGTTATGTAATAGAACAGACACTTTATTAATAATCTCCTTCATTTGAGATTTTTAAGGGCAGATTAAATAAATATGTCAGGAATGAACTAGGTGTAGGAGATGAAACTAGATCATTTTGTGAGATCACTTCAGTCTATATTCTTCTAACTTTATAAAGTCAGTTTCTGGGACTGTTGCAGTAAAGACAAACTTTCCTCTCATAGAAGAGTACCTGGCAAACGGGTTCAGACCTCAGACTACTTCTGTAATGACTCCATAAGTCTGGTTTGCTTATCATCTTAGGACAACCAGAAATACTAGTTAACTCTCCAGAAAAATGAACCCTCCAACTCTGCTGCTTTTCTCGTTCCATCTGAGCAGACTTATAGATTTGTTTATATTTGCTCCTCATGTAATTTGATTTATTTTGAATAGGCCACTAAAACTCTCATGGTCTCTATATCTGCTTCTCTTTACTAGAAAATGTGCTGGATGCTTCTCTCTTAGCCTTCTATAATTCGTAAGAGAAAATGCTGCTTTGAGTCTGAACCTGTCCCATCCACCAGCAAAACTTTTCAAGACGATTGGAGGCACTTTGAGAAATAGTTACTCAGTAACGTACTTCAAAAAACTACAGGAACATGAAACCTCTAAATACTTCCTCCTGGCTTTTTTCACAGTATAGACAATTTTCTTTGTTAGAAGAAGTCAGGTTAGCCTGTGCATTGCTTCTTGGTTTTGAATGGCACAAGAAATTTTCATTTCTGTCAAAAAGAATCAGAGGAAAGGGAAACCCTGCTAGGAATCGTCGTCTTTCTTCTGTTCCATTAAAGCTGTTTTTACTACAGAAATGTGTATCATTTTGAAATAAATTAGAGAAAAGGTGAGTTCAAAGTCTCTGTGAGCCTAGAGAACAGATATGTTTAACACGATGATTTATCAGTTTCAGTTTCCAGCCACATCAAGAGAACAAAAAGCTGGCATTGCCCAAATGCCTGCACTTGGATTTACAGCTGTGTTGACAGGGATGCGGCCTTTGGCACCAGGATGGAGCAAAGTTTCAAATTGATGCTTTTTGAATCTGTGATACATTACTTAAATGTCTTGCCACCACAAACTGTACCACCACCCCCTGAAAAATAATTGACCTAAACGCCGTTCTGAGTTCCATGTCTGCTTATTTATATTTCCTCATCAGACTTTAATCGACCTGCACAATTCAGCTGGTGTTCAGCTCAATCCATTCAAACTGTCAAGAGAAATCTCTCTAGAGATCTTCTAGCTGTTTAAAGTATGAATTAATTTAATCCAGAATGACTTGTACTGGGGTGTTAATATTTCACCACCTTCCCGATAGCTGTGACAAGGATCTGATAATGTCACTTCTCCAAAGGAAATATGTGTGTTCTCTCCAGCATTTGTTTGTGTTTCTAGGAGTAGGTGATATGCTAGAAAATAAGTTTTGTCTGTCAAAAAAAAATTTTGTCCATCGAAGAGGAGACTTTTGTTTTCCATCAAGAAGTCCTGTCTGATACAAACATTAACTGAAGCCATGTGGAAAAGATGTGAAAAACTGCTCTTTTTTGCAGTCAGTGCCAAAGTCAAGACACAAGCAGATTTAGATGCAGCCATTTAATTCCTGTCCCTCATCCCTGACCCTTTGCAGGAGAGTGCTGTCTCCACGGCCTGAGAGGCAAAAGGAGATAGATTTGCTCTTCAGCCAGCCTTGTTCACAGCCTAAAACATAATTGCAAACTGATCTTCATAGACAGTGAAAATTCATATTTCAAGTTTTAAATACAGGCATGTCCTATTCTACTGCTGTACAGTGGTACAGGAAATTTCCGTCAAAGCAGATTGAGCAGCTGGGGTTTGTAACTTACTGAACCACAAAAGTTACACCTTCAGGCCTTAAGTGTTCAGGTCTCATTTTCAAGGATCGTGGTGCCTGGCTGGCAGGTGCCATCACACAGAGATGCTAGCACCAAGGCAGAAAATAAGAAATGACACATCCCCACTGTTTATTTTAAGCCTGATATTTCTGGGAAAAATTGAGAGGAGAGAACAGTCTTTTTGGATAAGAAAACATTGTCGCATCAGTTGGTTTCAAAGTCCAAAAGGACTCCAAATTCAGAGTACCTCTTGCTCTGTAGGCAGAAGATACCTTCCCTTCCAGGCTTTTTTCAGTGTGCAGTTAGTTCCCTCCCTGTGGTATCCTGGAGTTTAAGATACACTTTGATGGAGTATATGAAATTCCACTGAAACTTTTAATATCAGTATCTCTGGCTGTTCTTTCTCTTGATGATGTTGTTGTTCCTTGGCCAGGACCTTAGGAAAAGTTGACAGCAATTTTTTTTTGTCTTGTTCATACATAGAATTTCCTGTTTGGAAAGTTATTTCACTGTTTGAGTCTCTTCATGGACTTCTCACAGTCTCTAAAACTGTCTACATATAACAGTTAAATGCATCAAATTTCCCAGGAACTTAATGGTGATTGATAGAGGTGCATTCAGTCATAGTGGCACAAAGTATCTCTACAGACCTGTTTTTGTTGAGAGATAACACTTGAGACAGCCACAATGCATTCTTTACATACTATTCCTAAATTTCAATATTGAAATAAGCATCAGTTGCTTGATATTCACCTTCAGTCTTTAAATGCCTGAAATAGTAGAGAAAAGAGGTGAACACCTTTATTTTGTCCTGATTTGTTCTTGGTGACTTCACTGTTGTTTCCTAACACTTCCCTTGTTTCCAGTCCCTGATTTCTATTTTTTCACATCCCAAAATGTCATATAGTACCTAGTCCATCCTGAAGCAGGTCAAGCTGCAGAAATCAAGTTTTATTTTCAGATGGCCCAATTTCTTTTCATTAACTTGATTAGTCAAGCAAAAAACATCAAGACACATTGCATTTTTATGGATGGATAGAAATTCTCCCCAGATAGGAACGACAACATACACTAATCACATCTATTTTTGGTTGCCAGTAAGCAAACTGAAACTAAGGAGAAAGAAACCCTTAGGAGACTTCTCATAACTACAGGGTCCTTAGAAGTTATAAAATCATTAGATTTGACTGAAAAGTGGTGTGCTTGTCTCCACTAGAAAGAGTATAGGAAAATACAAAGTTAAACCATGGAATTTCCCACTTTCCTGTGGAAGATCTGTAGTGTAATTCTTGAGATCAGCTTCAAACCTTAAGATGTAGCCAGGTATAAAGGCCACAACTTTATAGGCAATATGCAGGTGCATATATTCAGGTGTGATTTTCTTCACAGTATTTCCAAATACGCATATATGCAGCATTCATTGCTTTAAAATTATTTGTCTTCAGGGGGATGAAGCGGGGCAGTTTTTCTGCTGTCATCCAACCCAAGTACATTCCTTTTCAGGAAAGAACTGTTAAATAAGACCAGTCCAGAACAGTGCTTCAATGCCAAAGTCTGCTTGCTTGTTTCCTGGAAAACACACAAGGATAAGGACCATTTGTTAAGCACTTGTTCTCATTCCTGTGTACTTGCCTATTGTTCCATTGTGCATATAGCACACAGCTTCCTAAGATGTACATTAAATGGTTGAATAATATTAAAGAGCTTTCATGTGTCTAGTTGAAAGATCTTTCTCCCCAAGAGTATTTATTTTGTAATCTATAGAATTCTTCATCTGATAGCTGTTTGTGTGTTTCTGTTTTGTCACTGTAATAAAATTCCTTTTCAGGATCGCATTGTATCAATGACACTTGATAAGGAATATGATGTAGCTGTGGAAGCCATTCGATTAGTCACGCTAATACTTCAGTGAGTATTTTTCAAAATCTGTATATTCCCTTTGAAAGTTACCTAAGCCAGGAATATTTAATTGACTTGATTTCTTTGCTTGTGTAAAGAAGTGAATCTGTTACTTTACACTTAGTATGAAGTTGAACTGAATATGTAATAATATGGTCATGAAGCTAAAATAAGATATTCCATGTTGTGGAAATACAACAGGCAAAGTATAAAAATTTATTGATGTATTGAGACTATTAGTGCATCCATTGTTGTGGAAGAATGCCAAAGGGCATTTATGCCTTTTGCCAAGGGCAAAATGATCGTCCTCCCCAAAACAAGTATCTGTGGGTTACATTTGCTAAAATAATTCGAGCAGTAGCTAAGCAAAGATCCAGTGTCAGGAGGTTTGATTACCTGACGCAGCTGAAAAGAGAGTCATCTGGTAAATAAGCTGACAGGGAAAAGATGCTAGCTTCAACATCCTTGTTTGGGTTATGTGGAGGTGGCAGCGGTAGCCTGCGATTTTGAACACTTGGCCGTGCAGGAGGAGACATGCTTCCAGGCCACCAGCTTTTTCTTACAGTGATGCAGTGGCTTCCCTGAGGCAAAGATCCAGTCCAAAGATCATCCCTCACGCTGACTGTTTGAACCAACCTGTCCACAGCAGCGTCATGAGTGAGCTGCTGGAGGAGCACTGCTAAGCTTTTATTGTATATTCATTTAAACATATGTTAAAGACAATCTGTTTTACAATCACATGCATAGAATTTCTGCATCATACTTTATACCCAGTGGCTCCACTTTGAAGAATGTTTTTGGACATGCAGAATTTGGATGAAAGATTAGACTAGCTTTTCCTCTTAGTAAAGAAATCTGGACTTTATTATTTTTTTATTTATGAGTCACTCTGCTTTACAGCTATTAGACTTGTAATATTAGGAAGAAAGGAAATCTCGTATTGTTACATTTTTAAAGCAAATATAACAAATATGATCACAAATGAGATGTAGAACACATCTATTCCCTACATTATTAGCAATCTTTGGGAACACAGTAAGATTTTTAGGTCAAAAATTGTCCAGTGCACCTTTTTTTTTTCCTGTCCTGTTTTCTCTTTGGTTGCATGATGTAAACATAGCTAAATGCACTTAGCACCAGAAGAATATGGGTTACATTGAACATCACAGGGCAATATTCTGGCAGGTAGGAACTCCAAAAAGATGTCATGAACAATCATGATGGGGAATGACCAATTAAAAATTATTTGTAGTATGAAGCCAAATGATGTTTAGAATCCTGATACATAAATGTTTCTGATGAATGCTGACTAAACAAGGAGGGAAATAATATTCCTGTATGCGACAGTGGTGATATTTTGATATCATTGATGGAATATAATTGTTCCATGGCTCATAGCATTTTTCAAGAATACTGCTGAAAAATTGAAGTTTTTCTGAGTTTCAGAAAACTCACACACAAAATCTGCCTTGAGCTCAGAAACTGCAGAAGCCCCGACTATGTCATTTACCCAAGACAAGGGTGAAAGGTGGCTTGTTCTTGTCAATAAATACCTATAGAAAATAAACTTTTCATCTTCTTTCATCCAGCACAGCAGGGTATGATCAGATTCAGTTCCTTGATGTTGAAAATGAAGTCTATATCTAGTCAGCACAATAACCACAGTAAAAGTGTGATGGGCAATTTATTGTATCAGCATTATAGTAATTCTAAATGTACACCATGATTCAATCCTAAAGTGATTATGTGTTGATTTGATTGGTGGATGCACAGTGCTAGTTCTGTGTCCCCGTTTTGTGGCGTAATCTGGTTTAGTTTTCTACTGCCTGTGTCTAGAGCATTTCTGTGCCTTCTCCCCTTGCAGAGGCAGTTTTATCCACCTGGCCTGGCCCTTTCAGCAGCTGGAATTGGGAACATTCCTTCTCACTTTCCAGGCCAGCAGAGAGGCACTTCCTGCCCTACAGCACAAAAGAGCACGTGGACTGTCACGTGAAAAGACTTAACTCCTGAGAATGGAGTAGGCCAGGAGGCTGAAGCGGGTTTTCCCAGTCCCAGATTTGAATACGTTAAAAATTAAAAGCTTTGAAAGCAAACAGACATTGCTATAGAAGTAAATAAGTTTAAGCAAGCAATTGTATTTTCCTCATGTAACATTCTAGGTTTTTAATTTAATAATGTTTGATAATCAGTGTTTGGCATCTTGCAATACGTGCATTGTAGTTACTGTGATGGTCTAAGTAATTAAGCAGGGCAAGATTTGTAAGTAGTGGTGACATTTTTTTCATAATTTTTTTGATAGATAGATAGATACAACTGGGAGATGACAATCAGACAAACTTTAAGTCTTACAGGCCCTTTAAATATCTCTGTATTTGGAAATTGAACCAAAGATCCTTGAAGTCAGTGTTCAACTGTTTAGGATTTTGTATGAAGGAAATCAATCTTGTAGCTGTCAAAAGTAAGTTACGGGAGGTGAGAGGATTGAAATTAAACATTTGTTTTAGTTCAGGTGTTACTTTCTGACTCTTTCAGTGGAAGCGAAGAAGCTCTGTCTAATGAAGACTGTGAGAATGTTTATCACTTGGTGTATTCAGCACACCGGCCTGTTGCAGTAGCAGCTGGAGAATTCCTTCACAAAAAGTAAGTTATCAGTTACCCTGGAATAAGACCAGGTTTGTGAATGCTTCCTAGTAGAGGTAAGATCAAAAGGCAAAGAAGCGATAGAGTGAAATATCCCAATTTAGCAAATCAGGTATTTAATTTAAAACACAGACTTATTCTCTTGTTTAAATTCAAGACCTAAAGACTTGAAGAAACTGGATTTACGTTTTCCTTGCTCTAGAATTCAGAAACTTTTCCTGACTCCTCAGGGGCTAAATCTGAAAGGCTGCATAAACCTCTCTGTATTAAATTTGTTTTAAATCCTGTGATAGTATATATAGGGCCTATACATCCCTGATGGTCTACCTGATATGCAGTCATTATTTTTACAAAGTTTTAAACCAGTTTATTTCAAAATTGGGAACTTGAGAGTTTTTTATGTAGTAATAATTAAGACATTTGTTCCTAAACTTACGGACTTCCCCTAAAAATACATTACACCGTGGTTACCTCTTTCATGTACCAACTACGCCAAAGGAAATGAGCTAGCTTTTCCATGGATGTGAATCATACTGCATCAGTAACTATGACCAGGACATTGCCACATCATAGTAGTTAACTGTTTCACCTTAGTGTTTGCAGTTAAAAGTCTTTTAGCAGTAGTTTTCTTTTTTCCCCTCATGGGTTGTGACATTAGAGTTCTTTAATATATCAGAATGAGGGTTATATAACTTTTCATGCCAAGATACACAACAGAAAAAAATAACGTAAAAACATCAGTTTTCCTTTGCCAATGTTCTAATTTTCTGTGGTTTATTAGTGATTTAAAAGTCCACACTGTAATTGTAAGCTCTTGTTGGTGGATTTTTGGAGTTCCATCTATGTGATCAGGCATTATCTTTTTCAAGGAGTTAATTTACAAAATTCAGTTACATTTAGTTTCCTACATGATGTTTTAGGAAATGGTTAGGTTCTTTTTAAAAATATATACTGAAATTCCTTTGTTAATCAACATGTGACAAAATAATTTTGAAAAATGCCTCAAAGGTAAATGAATTTGAAGACATATCTGCACTTCAGTGTACTTAGTGTAAAGACAAAACTTTATCCTAACTTTTCTTTACACGAGATACTATGCTGTGTTCTATAAATGTCTCTCAAGGTAAACAGCATTGAGAGAAGATTGTCCTGTTCCTAACACTCAATTTCTCTTGGTATCTGCTAACACATAAGAGCTGGTGCTCCATTTTAAATAAGTTACAATCTGCTTGAGGCGTTTGATGTGGGATTTATCTCACCTAATTTTATACATTTAAATATCACCTTCTATGTGTAAGCTAGTCATTAGAATTTCTCTCTGTAGTTAGCAAAGGAAAGCAACTAATAGAGAGGATCACTGACTCAACCCTGAGGTGGATGTTTTAAGATATTTCAGCACCTGCAGAGGTGCTTATTTCTTATCTGTTAAGATAGGCAGGGGGGGAAAGGTGATGTCTTTAACTAAAATATGTTTGCATGTAACTCATCCTTCTCTTTTCAGTGAATTACAGTAGTGAAATCAGAATACTGTGTTTCACATTTCTAATTTCTTTGTGACTGTGGTTTCAATGTAAAAGCAAGGAACAGTTTTCAAACTTCTCAAAGTAAAACAATCATTGCTGTAACTGTAATGTAGACACATCTGAGATCTCTTTAAGCTAGCAAATTTGAGCATCGAGAGTAGTTTGGAATTAGCCATGCATCAGGGAACTCAATGCAGAATGTATAATTTACCTGAAAAAAAAGGCCGAATAATTGACTGGCAGCTTGCTTTATCCTTTATGCTGCTACTGGCACCTGAGGTTGTTTTTTTAATGGGATGTCAAGTTTGTTTATACCAGATCCCAGTCAGCATGACCACAGTGGAGATACAACCTTAGTTCTTAAGACACTAGTAGAATAAGTGCTACCACCATTGTAAGACTTGATATGTTAAAAATGCAAAACTATACAATTTATGCAAATATGTAAAACTGTGCAAAATCTTTCGATATAAATATGTTTTGGAGAGCTTTTTCCTGTGTGAAATTCTTCCAGCCCTGTGAACTTGAAGACTCTGAAGATAAATTCATCTCTTCAGACAGGCAGAGGTCTTTCCCTTGAAAGAAATAGCTTGAGATACTTTCAGTATGTTTTATGAACAAATCTACTATATCAAGAATGAATGCTCATCACATTATTGCAGAAGTCAGATTTGTTTTGATAAACATGATAGCTTCTTTTGCTTATTTTTAGACTGTTCAGCAGACATGATCCCCAAGCTGAAGAGGCTCTAGCAAAGAGGAGGGGGCGAAATAGTCCAAATGGAAACCTTATTAGAATGTTGGTTCTTTTCTTTCTTGAAAGTGAGGTAAAAAATTCATTTTTAATCTTTACATGTTTAATAAAACCTGGAACTTAAGTAGTGATTTATCAACATACAGTAACACAAGTTGTCTTTCTTTTCTTTGTTTTCATAACTTCAGAAATACTGTATGCCTTTTACCCTGCCCCCCATTTCCTTGTCCATCAAGCAAATTCAACTCAATCTTCTTCATGGTTTATTTTGCTCTTGCATGTCCCCACTGTACTCAGTACTGCATTGCTGGTAGTATGGTGGGTACCAGGATTCATTTCTACACAGAAACGTAACTGGTTCTTTTTTTAAGATAACCATGTAAGGAGTATACCCCTGGAAGTTAGTCTTTATGGAGTAAAATCCTGTGAACCAGAAAGGAACAAAAACTACATAATATCTCAAATTATGATTAGAATCATAGAATAATTCAGAGTGGAAAGGACCTGAGGGTTATTAGCTCAAAGTATAGTCAGCTGTGAGATTAGATGAGGTTGTTCAGGGCTTTATGAAGTTGCATCTTGAAAACATCGGAGGATGGAGACTGCAAGCATACATACGATGACATTAAGTGTTTGATGAATACATTCAAGATGAGAAGTGCCTGTAGTTTATGTCTATAGAGATAGCATATATGGGAAATTTTATGGTAGGCATACTAATAGTAATTTAGGTGGGGAATGGCAATGGAGTGGAGGAAAACTTGAGAAGATAAACTATCAGGTACAGGATGCTCTGAAGATAGAGGGAGAAAGGTTTAAAAATGATACATTTGATTAGGTAATAAATAGGTGGCAAAGGAAGACTGAAAGAAAGGAATGACAGAAATGTTTCTCTACAGAAGGGAGGGTAATATATTTTGTGTAAAAAGCGAAAGGAAAGGTATTGCAATTGGGTATTTTAATTGTTAGGAAGCCTTGAACAAGAGACTTGACTGTGAGGATGAAAAGAAACACAATCAGAGATGCTGAGAAGAAAGGATAACATTTAGGTACAGTGTTAATGTTAACATTTTTTAGAAACACCTTATAAACCTACAAGTTAAATCTGGATGAAATGTCACTGCCTGTGTGAGCCTTCAATCTGCTATCTGAATGTATTTGTATTTCCAGCTTCTTAAAAACTTAGATTGTAATAGGTCATTGTATTTTCTGGTGAAAATACCTTAAATCTGAGCGCATGTGATTGGGAGTTACCTAGCGTTAAGCTTGTCTATCCTTCTGAGGAGAAAAGAAACTCAGCTTTGCTCCCAAAGCTATGATCAGCAAAGTGCCTTCCCATGCAAGCCATATGCTGCTCCCCAAGATCGCTTCTCTCTCAGGGCCAGTTTTTGCTATTGCTGTTTTTGAGAGAGTTGCTAGAAACAAAGTAGAATATTATGACTCCCGTTTTAATAAAGAATTAGAGAATTGGGAGTTTCCATCTGCATAGAACTAGAAGATGTAAGCACTGCAGTCTGAGAGGGGGCGTTCAGAAGAGGGAACAGGTAAACTTGTGACAAGCATCAGTAAGCTCTGACACACATAACATTTTGCCCAAAGCTGTCAGAAACAGAAGAGTAGGTAAAGGTACTGACACCGCCTTCCTTACGCTCTTAGATGTTTTCCAGTTAAGGAATTAGTCCCATGTCTGGCAAGCAAATCAGAACTGCGTATTGCGCTTATTACTTTTTGATAGTGGTTAAAGATCAGTTTATAAACCAGTAGAAGCCTATGGATTATTTTTCTCACTTTACAACAGTTGTGTTAATTCACATAAAAACATTTTTTGCAGTTAAAGTTAGTGTTAATTCTGTACCCCCTGAAATCAGTAAGATTTCTGCTACTGTTTTCTGAGCATGTATGAAAAATAAATGCTTGTTCGAAACAAATATATTACAACTCTCTCTTAGTCTCATGTCTCATCATCTCTCCTTTTTATAATGCAGTAAGAAAGTGAGGAAAGGTAAGTTTACGGCTTCTAGGTCAAAATTCTGAGATCCCAGATCCCCCCCCCCCCCCCCCCGAAACAAGCTGCTTTATGGAAAAGAAGCTCAATTTGTTTTTATTCCATTTTCCATTAAAACATATCCCCATTGTAATGCAGTTGTACCATTCAGTTTGAAGAAGACCTTCCAGAGTTAGTTTCAAGCTGAATTTTCTTTCCAACTAATGTAAGAGTACATGCCCAGGACACTCTCTGTGGCCAAATGATAGTGAAAGTTGACGAACTGCTGCTTGTACCAGAACGCTGTACTGATGGTTGCTTTGGATTTTCTAGTTGCATGAACATGCAGCCTATTTGGTGGACAGTTTGTGGGAGAGCTCTCAAGAACTATTGAAAGACTGGGAATGTATGACAGAATTGCTCTTGGAGGAACCAGTCCAAGGAGAAGAAGGTAGTTGTTTAACCTCTATACTTTATTGATATTGCACAATATTGTTAATTATTCCTTAAAAAGATGTTTCACTGTGGGTGATAGAGGTATTTATGTTGTGGTTTGTTTAGAAAGCATATTTGAAGAAGATTTTAGTTTAATCCATTTTTAATGCACTTTGCTTCAGAAGCAGCATTTTTGTACTCTGTTTTTCATCTTGTGAAGTCTGTTGTACTGTGATTCCCTAATATTAAAGGCTAGGACTACTTCTTGTCTGCATGTTTAAATAACTAGTATATACATGAACATTTCAATAAATTAAATAGCTAATACAATTTTGAATAAACAAGCCCTTCAAGTGGTGTTAATTAAATATGGGGCTTTTCCAGACAATGTTAAAACCTAATGAATTCTCAAGAGGAAAAAAATAAGGGGATTCTTTTGCCATTAGTTTCAAATCTCCTTTGGCTAATAATAGATCTGTGTGCACAAGGTAGCCAGGGAGGTTGGTGGCAAAGATTCCCTAATGGTAATGAGTGTCATTCAAGATTCTTTATAATCCTTCAGGATTATCCTGCTTCAGGGACCTTCGCAGGGGTTAGGTGGTTGAAAAACTGATGTACTCTTACTGCTTCCTAGCATGATGTGCTGATCATCTCCATGTTTAAAAATCTGACCTTTTGGTATCCACCTGCTACAATTGTGGTATTTATATGGTAATTTCCTTAGGAAATTAGGCACTTTGGTTCTTTGTTTCTGTGTAGCCTAGTGGGGTTTGATCCTCTAGATGTGACCCGAACTACTTCCCAAAGAATAGAAATAATACTTCATGACGGTGAGAATATTTTATAAGGAAGTGACAGTGAACAGTCAGTCACTTTCTGTCCTCCATGACACTCTTTATTTTGTAGATCTTGGTTATATTCCCCTTCATTCATCCTTTTTCCAGGCTATGTTTCTCTGGACTTCTTTCAGTTCTGCCATATCCATTTTGAGATTATATGAATGGTAATTCAAAGAGCAAGCAAGAAAGCCTTGGTTTTATAAATGGGACAAAATGACATTATCTCTGTTGTTCTCTGTTCCCTGTGTTTTACAACTGCATTCACAGATTTGTCTTCTTTAAGATGTCTTGCACACACATCAGAACTGATGTTACTTGTTCTTTTCCCTCCATAGCAATGTCTGACCGGCAGGAGAGTGCTCTTATTGAGTTGATGGTGTGTACAATCAGACAAGCTGCTGAAGCACATCCTCCAGTAGGCAGAGGCACTGGCAAGAGAGTAAGTGGTACTGCAATAGGTAGCTCAGACCTGTGTGTGTTACTATAGTAACATAAAATATTTGTCTACAATGCAAATTTTGACACTTTTAAATTAGATTTTTATAATTGGTGTTTCCTGTTTCATGTGAACATTTTTGAAGAAAAATAGTGGAAATTCTATTTCTGGACATGTTTGGTTTTTTGTTTGTTTGTTTCATTTTGGGTTTTGCTTTGCCAAGTTAGGTAATATAAATTTACAGCATGAAAATCTTTTTTTAATTTTTTTTTTAGATGTTCTTTTCATCATACCCCTGGCTTACACTTGTAATGTACCCACGTCTACAGCTCTTAATATTAAGTCTAGATTAGAATTGAAAGTGTAGAGCTCGGGAGCAGAACAAGATTACCTCTGACTATCTTCCATAAAAAGGAACGTGCTGCTAATATGGACGTTAAATTTGCAGAAAAAAACAACTGTATATTCATCCTGAGAGTAGTTAAGCACTGGAACAGAAGCTGAGAGTTTGTACAGTTTCCATGCTTGGCAGTTTTCAAGACCTGACTGGACAAAGCCCTGAGCACCCCGATCTGAGCCCTGAGCTGACTCTGCTTTGAGCAGGAGGGGTGGGACTGGGACCAACCTGAATGCATCTGTGGTTTTATGTATCCATCCTCTTTGGCCTCTTCCACTGAGTGCCCTAAAAATTTAAGAATTTGACATTCTGGCTGTATTGCAATCTAGCTGCCTCTTTCATTTATTTTGTAGTAATTGTTTGGGGATCAGTGGAATTCCATGCCTAAGGCTGGACATGCACTTCTAAGCATTTCAGTATAAGTTACACGGTCAGGGTAATCAACAGGCTTTCAACTGTATTCTCCATAAATACAGCATCCACATTTCAAAAGTCTCTCAGCTTCCCAAACGTATTTCCTTGATTTTTGGTAGTCCCCCTCTTATTTAGGTTACACTAAAATGAAATAAACCCATGTGAACATTTGGTGCTTCTGTTAGGTTCTGTTCTGAATAATCATAACTAGTTTATTAAAGAAAGCCACAGACTTAGTGAAGGTGAAATCTGGAGATAGACTTAGCATTCTTTATTGCTAAACTAAATGCAGTTACTTTAGCTTCTTAATTTTTATGTGCCAAAAGCAGATTAGCCTCATGTCCAGAAACAGCATCCCAGGAAAAGCTCCAAGAAACCATCAATTTAAACATGTTTTATGTACCTTAATTTATAAAGCATATTCTAAGAAATTCCTAATTCATTAAAATATTTCAGGGGTGAGGGGGGCTATGAAAGTGCTTACTCAAATTTACACGAGCATGTATTACCCTGTGTTACCAAAACTGTATTGTAAGCACATCTTAGCTGTGTTTTGTCTCTAGCTGCAAACCGTTCTAGCAGACAAAGCAACCTTTAAATTTAACAAAAATTTCATGTTTGTATTTTCTGTTTGGAGCACCAAATAATGTCACTATTAGCTTTCCGGGTATTTTTTCTATCTCAAGAGGTCTACAGTTCAGTTCACTTAAGTTCAGCAAGTTGCTTAGTCTTAGATTTTTTCAATGTCTGTATTTCTTCAAAGCTAAAGAAAACACTTCAATAAAATAAATTTCACCTTCTGAAGGATGATCAAGAGAGCCTCAAGATCATCCTAGGGACCTAGATTAATAGCACCACTGAACAGCAATATTTGGTCACCAGAATATGACTGGGTTGTTAGGGGGTGGCAGCCTGACTTGCTAGCTGTATTTGTGTTGCCTTCTGATGAGCTAGCGGCTTTTGCTGGCACGGTGCTGCACTGCAAGTTGGTACAGGAATTGCGGTTGCTGCTGTATGTATCCAGCTGTCTGCCATGTACTATGGAAGTGGTTTCTTACCCTGGTTACAAATCTGTTCCCCATCACTTCCATGGTTGTTTTGGATTCCTGTTGACACAATAGGTTACCTGTCATCCAAGCACATGTTTTGTTTCCAGCTGTTCCTCCTCACTTACAGAGAGATGTAGGTATGACATTTAGCTTTTGCTTCTTTTCAGTTAGATCATGAGTTGTGGGATGGTAACTGCAGGGATCTCTGACTTGTCAGTAGAGGTTTGTCATGTTCTCACGATCTCGCTAGCATATTCTCTGAGTTGAAATGGGAGCAGATTTCTAATTATGCACTCACCTTCTTGTGAAATAGTTTCTTCTCTGACTTTAGCTTGTAACCCTTCTTGTGCAGTCTGGCAGCTTTGCTATACATAAATCATTAGGTAACTTGAGTATTTTATTATCATTATTTGTTTTCAAAAGTACTCTCTCCTTTTCTGAAGGCAAGAAGCCAGATCTAAGCTTTTATGAAGCATGCTGTTTTGATTATTGTCTCTCTATTCACTGTTTCAAGGTGGTTTTGCTATGACAGCATTAGTAGCTTCAGTATGTCACTGAAATTTGTAAATGAGTTCTGTGAACTTGGATGTATGTTCTCACTGAGAATTGCATTCCAGTTTAGAGATGAGGCCATAAATCTGCTAATGAAAATCACTGTTACAGTGTGGTTTGGTTTTGGTTTTCTTAATTATACTTCAGTTCGCCCTGAGGTCTTACATTAACACTTTGTTTAATGTGTGAAAGCCAGAGCTCAATTCACTTGGAAGCAATAGCAAAACTTCCACTGACTTGGGTTATATTTGAATTTCAATCCTAAAAAAATGTTGATGTGTCGAGACAATATCATGCTGGATGATATGATATTTTCCGTTTCGATCACGGCTTCTTAGGACACATGGTCCTCCCATTTAATCACTTTTCAGTCCAAGTATGTTTGAGTATTTTATTCCCTCCTCTTTTGATTTATTAAAAATACACTTGCATGGATTTTTGTTTGTAATACAAACTTTAGAAAAATTAATGAATGCTATATGCAGAAATTGTATTTACTTTAGTTATTTTTGATCACTTGCAGGTCTTGACAGCGAAAGAAAGAAAAACTCAGATAGATGACAGAAATAAATTGACTGAGCATTTCATTATTGCACTTCCTATGTTGCTATCAAAGGTACATTTTTCAACAAAATAAATCTCTCGCTGGTATTTACAACTGTCTTTAAACTTTTTCATTCTGTAGTGTAGGTGTTTATTTTTAATTCACTATTTTTTTGTTTTGTTTCAATGATGTTTTAGTATTCTGCTGATGCCGAGAAGGTTGCAAATCTCCTGCAAATCCCTCAGTATTTTGATCTGGAAATCTATAGCACGGGCAGAATGGAAAAGGTATAGTACATTGGGCAAGAAGTCTGATTGCTTTCAAGTACCTAATTACTATTCTAGTCACACAGTGCCTTCATTCAGCATATTAGTAATATAACCTTGATTTGGTGTATTCTTCAAATGACTTCTTTGAGTTTCGTTGTTCAGGTAAGGTGAAAGCTGAACTTCTTTTCTGATCTACAGCATCTGGATGCCTTACTGAAACAGATTAAGTTTGTTGTGGAAAAGCATGTGGAATCAGATGTTCTCGAAGCCTGCAGCAAAACCTACAGCATACTCTGTAGTGAAGAATATACAATCCAGAACAGAGTTGACATAGCCCACAGTCAACTTATTGATGAATTTGTGGATCGATTCAACCATTCTGTAGAGGATCTGCTGCAGGAGGTTTGTTTTCTTAAAATGAATTTATTTAGACTACCTAAAATACGCTATGATAAACTGCAGAAAAACATTCTTACCAAGTCATGAAATTACCTATCTGAAGACGTAGCGCAGCAGCAACTATTTCATAATTATTTGGAGCTATTTCTCCGTGTAGAAAATCCCTTGAACTAGCCATTAAGTCTGCAAAGCATTGATGCTGTAAAACAAAGACCACGGGACAATCCTGCTTCTGAAAATTTAGTCTAGTATTTAAACAGTCCACGTAAGAAATTAAATGGATGAATGGGTGAAAGCTGATGAAAAATGCTGAGAATGGTGCATTTACATTAATGCTTGTGGTGATTGCAGTAGTCCCAAATGGATAGGCAGGCAGCAGAATCAAGGTTGGATTATGTCTTGAATGGAAGAGAGGATTTAGTAAAATAATTATAATGGCATATTGAAAGAGCTCTGGAAAGAATGAAATAAAGATACAGGTCTGAAACCTGAAGGTACCTGGGATTTACTTATAAGAATTTATCCTTCAAAATGCGTAAGACAGAATACATTCAATAAGAATAGAAACCTTACTCAATTTTCTTGCTTTACATCAATTTAACTTTGTGTAGCACCACTTAATTTGTTGTAATTCTTATGCTTTTTAAACATAATTTAAGGGCTGCATAGAATTTTTTCTTCACTTCTAGCCATGCACTGCGCTGTGGCAGATACATTTAATTTTTTATGTACATTTATAGAAAGTTAAGCTAAAGTCTCTATTTTAGAATTGCATATTAAAGAAAATAAGCTTTTTTCTATCTTTAAGTAGTATGCCGCATACAGGCATACTGTATATATGCCTTGTCACATCGCAGAGTAAATAAAAATTTGTCTGTTGCTGTAGGAATGTACATGAGTAAAAAAGGCAGTGCATGCAGGAAACAGGCACTCCACAACCCAGAGGAGTTAGTGCACCACTGTACGTCCTTTGATAGAATACATTTACTTTGCTGTCTACCTGTCTGCCATTTTATATGTGCTTTCTCAGAAACTTTTGAGCAGAACCTGAAAAGACATTCCAGAATTTGTGCTACATCTCTGCCCATCTGTGTGTGGCAAGGGAATCCTTTCAGCTAATGCCGCATTACATGTCTTAGCCATCTGTTTTAATAGCCATGGATTTTTGAAGATCCTCACCTCTGGCTAACAGGACCAAAAACTCTGAGACAGAAACCTTGGGGAATCTGTTGCTGACTTGGGTAGCAAAAAGGGCAAGGGCTAAAGTTGGACTGCCAGCACAAAAGTCCAGCTTCAGAACCAGCTGAGTTCTCCACACCAGATGCCCAGCAACTGATCACCATAAATAGTGGCCTTCACTGTTTCCATTGGTACCCACTGACAGAGGTTTAGGAACTCTGGTGAGGTACTGTCGTGGTTTAACTTCAGTCGGCAACTAAGCACCACGCAGCCGCTCGCTCACTCCCCCCCACCCGGTGGGATGGGGGAGAGAATTGGAAGAGCACAAGTTAGAAAAACTCGTGGGTTGAGATAAAAACAGTTTAATAATTGAAATAAAATGATAATAATAATAATATGATAATAATAATAATAATACACAAAGCAAGTGATGCACAGTACAATTGCTCACCACCCGCCGACCGATGCCCAGCCAGTCCCCGAGCAGCGGCCCCCCCGGCCAGCTTTCCCCAGTTTATGTACTGAGCATGACGTCACATGGTATGGAATGTCCCTTTGGCCAGTTTGGCTGTGCCCCCTCCCAGCTTCTTGTGCACCTCCAGCCTTCTCAGTCGGTAGAGCATTGTAAGCATTACCTAGCAACAACTAAAACACCGGTGCGTTATCAACTTTGTTCTCATCCTAAATCCAAAACACAGCACTGTACCAGCTACTAGAAAAGAAATTAACTCTATCCCTGCTGAAACCAGGACAGGTCCTCACATTTTTCACTATCCACACATCCAACACCAAGGTTCAGTCTGGCTCTATATGCAGGGACAAATCTCCTATGTTGTTTCTCCAAACCTGGCTCTTGGAGAATCTTCAGTTTATGTCTCCACAGCCAAGCTCAGATCAGCAAAAAGCATCTCATTCACACTGTCTTGCCTCGAGATGGAAGAAAGTGCCTATGGGTTTTTTCAAGAATCACACCAAGAAGCAAGTGGAATCCCAGTTCTTTGACACTGACTTGCCATTTCTGTTACACTGTCTTGTCGTAAGTCATTATGAAAATGTCTCCTTTCAGCTTTTTCTTATAGTTTTATCTTGGAACTTCTCCAAAGCGAATGCCATGTTTGTTCTCTCTGGAGACAGTTGTGTAACAGCCAGTGTAACAAACAGAAATTAGGTCTGTCTGAGGACATGCAACTTTTTTGGAAGAGCCCCCTTGAAGTTTCCACACTGTTCAGTTGTATAGATGTTATTAATCCGTGGATCCATTCAGGGATTCAGAGGTGGCATTCTGTTCCCTGGATAGTTTCACCCAAGAAAAGATCCACTCACCATTTTATTAGTATTGCTGAGACACCCACAGATAATTTTTTCAACCATGATCCCAAACTCAGTTAGCAAATACAGGAACACTGAGATTCCTCCTGCTGTACAGCAGCTGCTCTTTCTCTGACTTACCCATTCTCTTCCACACAGCAGCTCTGAAGAGGAGTCGAGACAAGAACCAGTCCTCTAGTTCTGTCAGCTCCTTTTCTGTCATCCACATACGGAAGCCAGCAGTGCAGTTAGTGTTGAGTTTGGTTTACTATAGCATCAGTCCTCTTGTTCTTGGATTCTCTGATCTGAGGAGATCCAGTGCTGTCCTTCCCTTTGCTACCTCGCAGTCCCTAGCTGTATATTTTCAGAAGCCCTTCTTAGGGAGTCCTCTTCCACAGTCAGTGTGGTCTCTGGGCCTCAAAGAACCACATTCCAATACTGCAAGCAGTAAAGATGAAAGGAGATTGGAAATCTACCTCTCTTCTACCCCCAGCCCACATTTCAGATCAGTTATGCCAGCAAAGCATTTAGGTCCAGCTGTTTTAGACTAGGGATACATGAATGTTGAGAGAGTTCAGAAAACACACTCCATATTTTAGGTACACTGTACGGGTCTGCAGGCCTGTCCTCTGCCTTTCTGACACTGCTTGAAAGATCCCTCCTGCCTCACCTTTTGCCCAAAGGGAATCAGGTGAGAGCAATGAGATTCTGGGATTCATAAATGACTTCCCACCAGTCTTCTCAGGAGGAATGAACTAGGAGAGAAGAACATTTTCCTGCAATTTTCCTTTGTTACTAACTGCTGTTGAATCAGGAAGCTAGTAACTGCTTCTTCCCACGCAATTTCCCTTCACTCCTAGTTGCAGGCGGCTTCTCTTTATGCAGCACTCCAGTGCGAAAAGCCCTGAAGGATGCACTGATACTACTGGGCAGAGAACAAAGACTGAGCTCATGAAGGAACATGGGCCAGTGATACCAAAACACTTCTGATGTATCCCCTTCCTTTACCCAGCTTGGGAAGGAGTAGAGAAATGCAAGCAAGGGCTTATGATCTTTGTGTGTATTTGCTTGCGTGAGAGGGGGATGAGGACTGAGGATTTCGGATAAAAGCTGTGTCTGAAAGTCTCATGAGAAATGAAGAATTAAAAGTTTTAGATCCCTAAGGAAAAGGGAGCGTGGAGGTCAGACTTGTGACGTAGAGAAAGATGTGGAGACAAAACCAAGACAAAAGTAGGAGAAAGGAAGAAAGAGAACAGCGGTAGCAAGGATTTAAAATTTTGGCCTTTGTGATATTCTTTGCTGGGTGATACTTGGTAGAATAATTAATTTTAATAAGTCTATTTCATCATTTTAGAGTAAATTAAAAAATGTGTGTACTTGTACCCAAGCAAGTATCCCACTGCTTTATGGCTTCCCACTAGGTTGATAATGAGAGAAACATTGATTGACAATGTTTCCTGCATCTGAAGGCAGGAAAATGTCTTAATTGTTAGGCTTTTAGATGGAAAAAAAATGATCAAAACGAAATGGAGAAGAATTGTTGTAAGTGGGTTTCCTGTTTCAGAAAGTTGCTGGAAAAATTAAGTTTTGGAAGTACCTTCCACTTGTTTCGCTAAGAGAATTTGCTGTTCAGTTTGCATAAAATATTAGGATAATGATATTTTAAAATGCCAGAAAGAAAGACTTAAATTTAAATGAAAAGTTTTGATTGAATTGTGCGATATTTATTCTCGGACTGTTGTTTCCCCAGATTTGTAAAATCTAAATTTTAAAAAAAAAAAAACAAAACAACCAACCACAAAAAAAAACCCTTCCATCCAGTTCGGAATGTATGTCAGTCTGTACACACAATGTGATTGTCGTGCATCACGGTGTTTAACACAGTGAACAGCAATGAAGGATATGAAAAGAAAGAAACTTTCCCACTGATCATTTTAAAAAACTTGCTGTTGACATCTGCAGGTTTCTGGCGTGGAGCAAGGCAAGCATTTGGCTTCACAAAAAAAACCCCTTCCATCCAGTTCGGAATGTATGTCAGTCTGTACACATAATGTGATTGTCGTGCATCACGGTGTTTAACACAGTGAACAGCAATGAAGGATATGAAAAGAAAGAAACTTTCCCACTGATCATTTTAAAAAACTTGCTGTTGACATCTGCAGGTTTCTGGCGTGGAGCAAGGCAAGCATTTGGCTTTATTCTTGTAGCACGTTCATCAGCTGATGGTTAAACTGCAGTTCAGTCCTTTTTGTAAAATAAAGTAGAACTCGGATTTTATTCTTGGGAATGATTTCTACTGCTAGAGGATACTGGTTTGAGTATTAACACAGTGATACTGCTGAATATTGTCAGATGATCTTGCTTATTTCCAGTTATTTAGATAACCAGTGCTATGCAGTGGTTATCTAAATATTATTATTATGGAATCTAGATAAAAGTAATTGGAAAATTTGGAGTCAGTTTTGGTGTCAACATAAACCCTCAAAGAAATCTGCTCCTCCCCATGCAGTAATGTACTCTGCTGGATTGCTGAACTCTTAATGGATTTCCTTTCATTTTCAGGGAGAAGAAGCTGATGATGATGACATATACAATGTGCTCTCCACATTAAAGAGGTTAACCTCTTTTCACAAGTAGGTGATTTTTTTCCCCTCAGAAATTTACTATGTTAATTTTATCATTTCAGCGAGTATCAGTTGACGTCTAGTGTTAAGAAATGAGAAAATATATGGCCTGAAATATGAAATAGATTGATGAATGATTAGTGGTATTTGTAAGTATAACTGTTTGGATTAATCTGGGTCCTTGCTTAGTTAATGCCATTACTTTTACAGATGTGATTTGCAAGTGGCATACCATCCCTTCCACTAAATGCTTTTACACCTATGAGTGTCTTACTAAAAGTCATAGTCCCCTACATGCCAGACAGTCAATGCACAAGGGAAACTTCTCACTTGATCTGTGAATTTTGGAGCATCGCACAAATCTTCCCCTCCTATCAACTGTAGGAAGTAATCGCTCCTGGTCAGTGTGTAAGAAAGCTTCATATGCAGATGGCTGAGAGCCACAAATCATTTCTTCCGTATCACAAGACGTGAGAGTACCTTGCTTCTGCCACCTCTTTTATACAAATTGTTTTTAGTGATTTCATTTCTCTTTTCTTTCTGTGCTTTGTCTTCACTTAACCTGAATTCTGCATTGGATCATTGTATGAAATGGTTCTGCAATATCTACTCTTTGTTTCCATTCAACAAGAGTCCCACAGAGATCATTAAATCGTTACTAATTTATGTAGTGCAGCAGGCTGACACATGTGCAAATTAGGCTTTCGGTCTCCCTGGTAACACGCTGGAGCCAATTCTGCCTTTCCTGAGAGGACTGGTGAAAGCTATAGTTCACATCCAAGAAAGAAGCACAAATCTTAAGGCTTTTCTGAGAGTCTCCCATATATATTTTTTCCTTTAGGGTTCCAAATCTCTAGAGAGTTAATTCAGACTATAAAGAAAGCTTTGTAGACTAACACACAAATCGGGGTCGGGGACATCTACCTTCACCTTCAAAAAACAGGAAAAAGAAAAGAATCAAAGCTAAAGAGCTGAAGAGAGACTGTCTATCATTACTCAGCTGATTTGTTATTTATTATTACATTTCAATGGGAATTTCTAATTAATATCTGCTTGCATATAAAGAAGTAATGAAAACTTTTCATTACTCTACTGAATGTTACATCTGATGTGATTTCTTTATGAAAGGAAACAATCACACCATCCGAGACAGAATTTTTGCCAAACCTTTAGCTGTGAGATTAGGATCTTCAATTCAAAACTCGCATTGAGCGTTCTCATCTCAAAGAATGGTGGCTGTTGTCTGATACTGTCATTTTCTGTCATCAATTGGGAGCCAAAAGAAATTAAATCAATAGAAGAAGTTGAAATTGCAGGCTAACAACTGATACCTTTCAGATCCTCTAAAAGTGCACTGATAAAGTAGTTGCTGAGGCTTCAAAAAGAAACAAATCCCTCTCTTCTTCCAGTGAGAGAAACTCTACTGTACCTTATCTGTGCTTGTGTTTCCTTGGTAGTTGCTGCTTCTTCATATTTTAGGAAAAAGAAGCCCAGCAAGGTGGAAAAAAACATGGTAGGGGATTATCAGAAAAGCCTTCCAGACCAAAAAGCTTCTATACTGAGATTTCCCAAGCCTGAGCTAATCCTCTTTCTGAGAGGGTCGTGGCAAGAAAGCACTCACAGCACACTTTTTAATTCATGTCTTTTCATCAAACAAGGATATCATTCATTATTACAATGTTTCCTTCCAAGTTTTCAGAATATAATGATAAATTTTCTTAAGGTCTTGAACACCTGGAGTATATACTTGGGCTTCTCTTTTTGCCAGGGTCTCACTGATATTTATGGCATTTTTTTCTGGCCTTAAGTATATGGAGACAATTTTTCTATACTGACTCCAGCCCAATTCAGCTGAGCTTTCACAGCTGTAGCGGTTTGTATACTGCAAAATATCAGCATTTCCTATTTAGTTACTTCAGTTAGTTCAGTGCAAGACGTGTGAATCTCAAGCATCATCTCCATTACTCTGGATGTGCTCTTTTGATGCTGTGTTGTGTATAGAGCATTGTTTCACATTTAGAAATCAGGACTGTTGGTATCATTGTCCAGTAGTCCTCAAATATGATACGGAATTTGATTCCTTCCTGCCTCCGCACTGACTTCGTAAGCCTGCAATGGCTATAGTAACTCTCCGGATACGAGTCATGTTTTTACCAGTATAAGCATGATCAGTCAGGACACTTCTGAGATAGGTAAATTCTTGGTCAGACCAGCAGATCTTCTATTCCTGTTATAGAAACCTTTTGCTTAACCTTTTTTCCAGTAGCTGACCAGTACATCCTTCAGACTGAGTTATGTGGAAGTTTGTTATATCCAGAAGTAGAAATGATGATACATGAAACCTCAGTAGAGAAATCGGATTGTATCTAGCATAGCTGTTCAAAGCCCAAGGTACAGCTTCTCTCACTTTGTGCTGCTTTAAAAAGAGAAGCAGTTTTGTAGGTGGAGAGATCACCTCTTCTAAAAGGAAGTTTCTAAGCTGCTACTTTCCACACTTTCAGAAACACAGTGGAACTGGTACTCTTACTCCATCTGACTACTTTCTGGCAGAAACGTGCCCCAGCAGACAGTGCTATCTTTAGGGATGAAAAGAAACCTTTGATGAAATGTTGGGCTTCCTTTTCTGTAATCCATGAAGACTCTCTGACATGGGAGGGACTAAAGGAAAATTCTGTGTTGTGTGAATTTTCATTCTAGGAGCCTCTATATCAATCTGAACCTCTGCGGAGAATTGTATTGTGTCCAAGGTACTTTTATAACTATCATTTTGATTGCTAAGTAGTTCAAAAGAGACAAAGGTGTACCAGAATATGCCTAAATTTAATGTGGGGGCTCTTCTTTAAGGAAGTTTATATTGAAAAGCCCTATGCAACTTGTTTATGGTTAGAATTTTTCAGCTTTGGAAGCTGAAAAGCTCTTCCCAAGATCATCTGTAAGGCCAGGCTCAGAGCAAAGAGCTAAGGTGCCCCCAGCTGTCAGGGTAATGGGGCATGCCCCCTGTGACAGCTGCCTGACATGGAGGGCTCTAAAATGAAAAGACAGAAATGAGACAGTTTTTCCTTTCATATTCTCTGTAGGATAATCTATGCTGATATGTGCCTCTGTACACCGAGGAGATTTTAGTGCTTTAATTACAGCGCTGTAATTAAGGAGGCAGAACTCTACCTTGCTAGCAACCCTGTGATTTGCTGAAGCAGCATCTATGTGCTTAATATCGCTAGTCAGAGGCAGTTCTCTGACAGCCTGTAATTTATATATGAAACATTTTATTTCCATACTTTGAAGACCATCCAGAATCTAAGGCAGGGGGAGTTTTTTTGTTTCTTTTTTTTAAGTTTTCCTATTGTTCCATTCATGGATTTGAATTAGAAGTCAAGATGTGACTTGTGTTCCCCAGGGCTCAGTACTGGGGCCGGTCTTGTTTAATATCTTTCTCGATGATCTGGATGAGGGGATCGAGTGCACCCTCAGCAAGTTTGCAGACGACACCAAGTTGGGAGGGAGTGTTGATCTGCTCGAGGGTAGGAAGGCTCTGCAGAGGGACCTGGACAGGCTGGATCGATGGGCCCAGACCAATTGTATGAGGTTCAACAAGGCCAAGTGCCAGGTCCTGCACTTCGGCCACAACAACCCCATGCAGCGCTACAGGCTTGGGGAAGAGTGGCTGGAAAGCTGCCCAGCAGAGAAGGACCTGGGGGTGTTGGTCGACAGCCGGCTGAACATGAGCCGGCAGCGTGCCCAGGCGGCCAAGAAGGCCAAGGGCATCCTGGCCTGTATCAGAAATAGTGTGACCAGCAGGAG
>NW_008795924.1:199312-269809 GCF_000699145.1 Aptenodytes forsteri
CAGGCTGCCCAGGGAAGTGGTGGAGTCCCCATCCCTGGAGGTACTTAGAAGACGAGTAGATGAGGCACTTAGGGACATGGTTTAGTGGACATGGTGGTGTTGGGTCGACGGTTGGACTCGATGATCTTAGAGGTCTTTTCCAACCTCAATGATTCTATGATTCTGTGTACCTTGGCTTAATGACACAAGCCTAGGGTGCATATTTCACTTGCTCTCAGGGCGTTAACTGTTACGTTTTCTGTGAAACTTCTATCAGTGAGGTTTTCCAGGGCTAACACACTCCAGACTGGGAAGCATTTCATACTAGAGGTTTCAACAGGATCTAGGCATTCCCAGTCTTGAGTTCAACCTCTGTCCGTTTCAGAACTAGAGAATTATTCTTTATGGCTGAGCAGGGTAGTTAATTATTTAGGCAAAGTCAGGCAGCTCCAAAGCAGGGCAGACACAAAGGGTTGGGAAAAGTGAGCATATCTCACTGCTTTATCTAATTTAGACTTGCCAATTCAGTCTGAGTATCCCGTCTTCTGGGTGGGTATTTTAATCACCAAGTTTCTGATTATTCTGAGGTGGCTTGCTCTTTGATAAACATATTATAAATTGTTTCAAACTATTTCAGTTTAATTCTACTGCAGAAAAATGTGTTAAACTAATTTTTTTTGAGAGAATTTTTGTCTTTCAGGCAACCTGATGTTTTATAATTTCTTCTGTATTTCTCAGTTCTGTATTAAAAAAGCTATATCATAAGCTGTTGAGGTCTGTAAGGCTGTAGAATATATGTTGCTAATTTCATTTGTATTCCTCTCGCTGGCGAATCGGGTTGGTACACCTGAAATGTGACACAATGAATGGGGGGTGGCAACCACCATCTCTTGTCTCATATACATGTATATCATGCTGTCTTACTTATAGATATTTCAGGATATTTAGTATCTAGTGATAATGTATATTATTTTTCTCCGAATGATACAGCAGAAAAATATGTAACTTTATTTTGCTTAAAGCCATTTTTCATTCAGTATATATGGTTACAGTTTGGCCATAGTTTCTGCTGCAATGCCAGAGAAGTGCCTTCTGGAGTTCTGTCAATGTTTAGAACCAAAGAGGAAAGATGATTTAGAGGCAACACTGAGAAGGAGCTTGTAGCTACACTTAAGTAACCTTTAAAGATGTATGGTATGCAGACTGTTTATCTTCTCCCTACAAAAATACCATGTAGTAAAACATTTTTCCTCAGTTATCAGAAGGCCTAACTTCTGCTTTTAGCATGGTGTGAACTAATTGTGCAGCTGCTTTGTCAGCAGGCTGTATTGTCTCAGCTTTGCAAAAATACCAAACTGCTCACTGAGCTGCCTGGTCAGGCTATATTCTCACTGTGATGTGGAGTTTTGAGGAACAAAACTAATGTCTCTATTACCTCTCGTTCTAGTGCTCATGATCTCACAAAATGGGATCTGTTCAGTAACTGCTACAGATTACTAAGAACTGGAATTGAACATGGAGCTATGCCAGAACAGGTACAGTTAGCAACAACTGCATTGCATCATTTGGGGATTCAAAGTTTTAGAGAGTCTAGTTGTAGAGAAATGCAAAAGATTAATGCACTAGACTTCAATTACTTAGGAAAAACATGGAGTTTTGAATGAAGTTTGTATTGTAGCAAGGCACTGTCCAGGAGGTGAAAAATCTTGGATTCTGTGATTTTTGAGCTACTTGCCTCACCTTTCTCATCTGTAAAGAAAAGAATAACTAATGTTCCTAGCTGTGAAAAGCAATCCATAAATCATTATGTTTACACTGAGACCCAACATTTGTAAACCTTGGCTGCAATTAGAATTACCACAAACGATTATTGTGCATTGAAGGTAAGATGGAAGCTTACAAAAACCAGGAAACAAGAACAACATTTAGCAGGGATGCTGGCCAGCCTTTCCAGTGGAGTTCTTTTAGTGGACACATCTTGGACTTTGTTTCCTCCTAGTTTGGTTTTAGTCTTCTCATGGATGAGCACAGGGACCATTTCAGATTCTCCCAGGATTCCAGTTTTAACTGCAGACTGCCTGCTCTGGTATTTCAGCACATTTTAAGTTATAATTTGATTTCAACTAGAAGCCAGTTGTTAATTCTAACCCAACTTCATTGGGGGGAGGGGGGGAAATTCTCATGAAATTCTGTAAAAGTATTTTCTAAAAAGGACCATATGGAGGACGCATTGCCACACGCCATGTGAAAGTCATGGCTTTAAGCTGTGGGACCTTCTGCTCTCTCTGCAGTTGCTACTTAATGCTGGAGTTGTCCTACCTGGAGGGAAGGGGCCAGCAGATAAAAACTGTCCATGCAACTACCAGCCATCTTCAGTTTCTGGGTTTGACAGTGATACGGCTCCCCAGATACTTCTGTAAGATCTTAGGAAAAAATTTCTGAAATCTGAATTCTCCTCAGTATTTCTTCCCCCAGTCCACTAGAAGGAGTTTGCTGAAAAGGAATGGTTTGGTCTTTAGTGATATCTTTCAAAAAAGTATTTTGTGAAGTGATTAGAGCTGTTACAAACTTGATTTATTCTGCACAGAACCACAAACTATTGGAAGCATCTTCAAGCCAAAAAGATTTTGAAATTTTTAGCACCTAATATAGATTTGAAATTTTAAAAAGACACCATGGATGTTTTTATGGGCACCATAAATATGAGCCTAGTCTTCTCTATGAGAAAATACATATTTTCTCCCTTTCTTTAGAAATTGGGCTACATGTTCATTTGACAGTGGAACAAATTTCCAGACTGTTTTACTAGTGAAGTCAGATTTAGAGGTATTTAAACAGATGCTTTTGAACTGAGATATGTAGATGTTGGGTTGTACTTCTATCATGTTGTGACATCACCTCTTGCTGTACTCTAATGCAGTTTTCTGTTCTGTTTCCCAGCATTTACACAGTATTTTTTTTCACCTGTAGTAGGCTGGTTTCTTACTGCACCAAACTGACTAAGGAAAAACATAATATCCTTGAAAACAAAAAGTACTACCTAAGAGCTGCTCCTATTTCTTCTCCCCAAAATGCATTATAAATTTTAGATACACTTTACTGATTTGCTTGATATTTCCAATGTGCTCGGATTCTTTCTGTTCCCTCTGTTACAGATAGTTGTTCAGGCACTGCAGTGTTCCCATTATTCTATTCTCTGGCAGCTGGTGAAGATCACTGAAGGCTCCCCTTCCAAAGTAAGTAGACATTTGATGATACAGATTTTACTGGAGAAACGCAACTTGCCTAAAAAGGCATTAGACCTGATTCTCTGTAACTCTATTCATTGTACAGTCATTTTATGTTGTTATGAAACAGATATAAAATGCTGGTGTTTTGATTTATTCGATATTTCAAGATCTGTTTAACATCATGCGTATGTCTAAGTAAGCTATACAAACAGCGGAAGCTTGTCTTTATCAGGATTTGATACTAAATGATTTTTATATTTTTATTGTTGAAGATACTTAATGCACTTTGTGAGTACAGCAGTTTGCATGAATGGATAAGTAATGTTGACAATGCTTACCTAATAGTTGTAAGCTATACTGTTGATCTGTATACCACAGATAGCTTAATATTATGTGTATTTGCCTTGCTTACCTTTTACTTACATCTTTTATGTTGCTAAATATAAATGTAAGGTTATAGCAGTGACAGTTACTCATATAAAGTAAGTGCACGCAATTGTAATGCAGTAAGGACAATGTTACATGTAACTTGTTTATTATACTTAGCTTTTCCAGGACCTTTCCTTAGCTCTTTTCTCAATCAGAGGCAAACATCCTGTCTTCTTAGGGTTTTTTCGAAAGTAATACTTCAAATTAAAATGGTATGAAAACTGAAGTAGTAAGGGCACTTCCCCATCAGCATCAAAAAGAAAAAGATGCTATACTAAAGTAGTACTAATATAAACATTTTATGCACATAAAAATTATAAAAAATTGTAAATTCTTTGAGGTTTTTTGAATACTACCATATATTGACATTTAAAAATAGCTACTAGAAAAAAAGAATAATTGGTATTCTTTATTCTGGCTTTTGTTCCCGTTTTCCCCTCTCAGCTTCTTTAGCTTCTTTCTCTTTAGCATGGTGGTAGTATATAATATTACATCTTGACTCCTGGCTCTTTTCTCAATCAGAGGCAAACATCCTGTCTTCTTAGGGTTTTTTCGAAAGTAATACTTCAAATTAAAATGGTATGAAAACTGAAGTAGTAAGGGCACTTCCCCATCAGCATCAAAAAGAAAAAGATGCTATACTAAAGTACTAATAAAATAAACATTTTATGCACATAAAAATTATAAAAATATATTGTAAATTCTTTGAGGTTTTTTGAATACTGACATATATTGACATTTAAAAATAGCTACTAGAAAAAAAGAATAATTGGTATTCTTTATTCTGGCTTTTGTTCCCGTTTTCCCCTCTCAGCTTCTTTAGCTTCTTTCTCTTTAGCATGGTGGTAGTATATAATATTACATCTTGACTCCTTATAACTGAGAAAACTGAATACATCCCATTTCTTTTAAATGAACTCAGAATCTCATCACAATAAAACATCTGAAGTCCTCCTGGCTAGCAGCATTGTTATCCTTAGGGAGAAACTTGACTTTGACAGAAGGAGCTAAGTAACTAAAAGTAAATCTAGGAGGCCATACACTGCTTCAACCCTTAAGTCCATAAAACCAACACACCAAATCTCATTCTTAATGCTTCCCTGGTAAGGAAAACTGGATTGCTGGTCACCTGTGTAGTGGGTACCCTGTACTTGGTTATGAAAAACCAAGCACTTAAAGCAGGTGCACTTAGAGCACCTGGTTGACTATCCAAGCCTGGACACTGTCTTCAACACCTTTATTAAATTTTTCCCCATGTGCTCTTGACTATTGGGTCTTGCTAGGTGTCTTACCTACTCCTGAAGATGCCCAGCCACTCTGTCTTCCTATTTGCTGGGCCCCCTTGAGCAGCAATGCCCAGTCTTGCCTTGCTCTGGGTGCAAATGCCAAGACACAGAGCGTTTGGTGAGATTCTCATCTCCCTCCGCTGCCTGTCTCCATTATTTTGAACTAAATACATAAATTGCTGCAGTATAACATAGATGGTGCAGGGTGATAGCTGTCAGCATTGCTGGAAAAAAGTTTCATGTTTTCTTGTGTCTATAGCAAAAGAAACATACTTAACAAACTACAGCTAGCAACTAACTTATACAGCATCGATCTGTGTAGGACCTGGTCAGAAGCTTTGCATTTTGGTCTCAAAGTATTAATGTGGACTGTTGTTTGCAATATTACCATGATGGTCCAGTTAAACTGAAAGAGAAAAAGACCTTTATTCATTTCAGTGACTGCATTTTCTTGCGGACAAGCTTAGTGCAATTGTATGGCTTTGCCTACTTTTTCAAAATAGGATAAATTTATATGAGACATTGTTTTATAAGATGAATGCAGAATAGCCTTGATCTCTCATGTATTTCTAATACTATTCTGATTCATATTAGTCATAATGTAGTTCATAGGAATGGAAAGAACTATGAAGGCTCCACTGAGAATGACCATTCAAACTACAACTCAATTCTGCTTCTGGAATCCCCAGTGAAAATGATGATTACTATTAACCTTGAGAGCTGTTATTAACTTACTGTTTGGGGTTTCACTCCACTCCCTACAAAAATAATGAGTGTTCTGCATGCTTAGTTCAAGAGGAGCACTGCATTAATGCCCTTCAGCTCTTCATACCTGGCCAGCAACCTCAGCTATGCTCACCACAGAAACAGGATAAAGAGAAATCCACAAACCTGATGTGGTTGTAGCATTTTGTTTTGTGTGGGTTTTTTCTATCAAACTTTCCACTGTAGTTTCTTCACTGTGAAAATAAATCTGATCTGCACTCTATCTGCCGTTTAATCCATTAGGAGATCACTTTGCCCATGGTTGTTTTATAAGCCATGTTTTAGGCTTATAAATTAGCAGACATTAAAGGGGATCACTTCTGAAGTATGATTTATGGGAAGACAAAGGCATTAACACAAGCATCTCAAAATGAAAAATAGTGTATTTCATGAGCATTTTTTAAGTATTCAGGCTTTCACAGGAAGATTTCTGACACGGTATTCTAATATGTAGGTCCATCCAGCTTTCTAGGGTTACTTTGCTGTAGCTGTAATGATCTAAGGACAGAGGGAGGTGACGGTTTGTAGGCTGAAGTGGTATCTTTAGTAGACCAATGGATGTAGCTTTAAAAATTAGAGGGGCTTTTGGACATAGAAGCCTTTCAGGTTTGAAATAAAAGCAGAAGATTACAAAGCAAAATACAAGCTGAGAACAATTGCTTGGTTTCTATTTAGATACAGATCAGGTAAAGTGCCTCTGAAGGAAAAGGTCATTGGTACCTATAGGGGGGTGGGAGCAGGGGAAGGTGAGGTGATAAGACAGTTACTAGGAGGGAAGTAGGAGCTGGATAGTGGGGAAGAGAAGGAAGATGAAAGATGAAGAGGCTAATGGGGAGAAGGGAATTTATAATATGTCATAAAACTAATCCTAAGTTCTTGTTTTTCTGTATCCAGTAGATTTATTAATTTTTGTTCCCAGGCTCGTGTTTAGAAGATGATTTTTTAGATTTCCCTTGAGCATCGAGGCTGAGAGATCAGAGATGGAGGGATCGATTTGTAAGAAATGTTCATCTGCTGCCAGCTGGGTCATTTGTGTGAGTTCATGCTGGCAAATAGTAGCTGCTCTGTTTCACCTACTTAGTTACCATGTAGGCATTCAATGCACAGGATAAAGTATATTAACATTTTGGAATTAAGTACAGGATTCAAAGGTGTTAATGTTTCTGTGGGAGGAAGTATTAAGTTTGGTAGTAGTGGGCATATATTGGCAAGTTCTACGTTTCTTAGTCAGGTATGCTCTGCATCCATTAGGTGTACATTTTATTGCAGGGAGTTTGCGGGTGGGATGGGTGGTTCTGGTAAGATTTCTTTCAAAGTGAGTTCTTCTTTGAGTAGAGCTCAATTGCTTAATAGTTTTGTGTATTGGTTCTAAGGTAGAGTCATACATGGCAACCAGGGGTATACAATCTGGAACAGAATCTTTTTGGAATTAAGTTATTCTTTATGTGGTGTTCAGATAGCTCTTCCAAAAATACAGCCTCTCTCCTAAGAGGATTGCCCTTGTTTGGAAACTGTCCTGGGCATTATGCCCAAACCCAGGGCACATTTATTGCTTTCTGAGGAATATTTTATATTAGAGCTGTAATGTTTTGGGTTATGGCTGACTACATGAGGTTAGGTGTGTTGGTCTATAGGGAAAGATATGTGTGGCAGGGAAAAACTGTTTGACTCTTGTGGTTTAAATCAAATTAGAATCAAGTCAGCTCATTGATTTATTAACAACACATGATTAACCTGCAGTCAGTGCCACACAGCTCCAGGATAAGTATCAGCTATACAGCAGGTAAACCAGAATACTAGACAGTTTCATAATGCTAATGAACGCCTACAAATTTTGAACTACCCTTCTGTAACTGTTCACAAATTAATCTAATCCCCTCCCCAAGACACACACACAATTTTGAGTTACACGTGCACACCCCCACTTTCACAGGAAATGTGAGGTACATTGCCCTTCTTTTGGGAGCATGAGATCCCCTGCTTATATGTGGCTGCTGTTGGACGTGTGGGTGCTCCAGCTTCATGTGTACCCACACCCACAAAGCACTCCACAGTCACATACACGTGCTTGAGGTTGTGGGTTCCCACCTGTTGCACCCCATATTGACAGTCCTTCAGATGGATGCAGGCTACTTAGAGCTTCCAGGGGAGAGGATGTGCCACAGGTCACAATGTTGGGGTGTCTGACTTGGTTTGACTGCTGCTCTGTTCCACCTCAAGATTCCTCTCCATGATCACAACTTTTCATGCTGCTTTTATACTTCTTTTCAAGGTGACTCCTCTTTTTCTCAAAAGTTTCTTGGTAATCTCCTGGTCATTTTAAGCAAATTCATTGTTAACTTTCCTCTTAGCATTACCATTTTTAGGCAAATACCCCCTCGGAACAGGTGGTTTTGGGTGTGCTGTTCACAGGCACTGTTGCACTCATGTTCTCATCATATCAGCTGTTGTTTATCCAGGCTATTACCAAGAGTGTGCTCTGCAGATTCCCCCCCACTATGTAATAGCATTTGTAGATTATAATTTTGATCATAGAGCTTAAGGAAGTTATATCAGCATAAAAGTGTTTCAAAGACATTTTAATATAAGGATGATAATTACTGATTATTTGAATTAGTAAGAAAGTCCAAATTATCTGCCCAATAATAAAGGTTCCACCAGTTAACTTAAATACAGCATAGAGTTGGGGCGGAGTTATTTTAAAACTCTTTTTCAAGGTGGCCAGTGGAAAAAAGAGTGCATACAGTGGAGTCAGTGTCTAAGATCTGAAAGGAAAAATTGATCACTAAAAGGAAGGTTGCAGCAGGTAAGGATGAAATGTGTAAGCTTTGAAATATCCATAGCCTAATGCTCTAATCTTTCGTTGTCATCTTGTACATGTTCAGAGGAGGTTGAGGCCATGACTGTGTGGGCTGTCGGTAAGCAGACTAGTGGTAAGCAGCACAGTATTGTGGGGGAAGTGGTTTATACTGTGTAGTTTGTGGGAGCAATCTGTTGTAGCCTAGAGAAAAACTGTTCTTAACATGAAAAGGGGTTTGAGGATGGTTTCAATGGAAGCTGGTAATTTCTCAGCAAGAGTTCTCTTGTTTGTAGATCTTGGGGAGCAAGATTGCTTACCTCTCTTGAGGTAGGAGACTTGGGGATTAGATTATGTAGTTGTTTTTTCCATCTAGATTTCTTCATGTATTCAATAAACCAGGTGTCTGGGACTATTATACTATGAACTGTACATGTATGTAATGAAAAGGAAATATTTGCGAAAGAATAGAGTCCAAAATCTTAGAACAGTAAAAAAAAAAAAGCATGAATAGAGCAAACATTCAGAGGCAAGACAAAGGCGAAACAGTTCTGAATGAGCAGCAGCCAGACTAGCCAAATGCATAGCTATTACAAAGTGATTAGTAGGCAGAGGAATTAGTAGAGGGGATTTAAAGAACAACATAGTGACTTGGTGACTTTTCATATTTATATGGGCACAATGAAAGAAAGCACAAAATGCTGAAGGGAGGAAAAGAGTCACAAGGTGCAAAAGGTTGGATTGTGTTCCACAGTCGCGTTGAAAGCAAATGGCTCTTGAACATTGTAAAGTTTATTGAAGACTTGGAGTTGCAAGGAGAAGGAAGTTAATGCTACAAATAAGTAATTTAGAGGAAAGGCAATGGGAAAATAGGAAGAAAAGCATTGGGTTTATTAGATGAACCTAGCAGAAGCACAGCATTTCTATGTGGCTTCAATGGAAAAAACAAGCTTCGATTTAAAGCTAGAAAATAACTGAAGAATTTTAGATAGCAGTCTTGTGAACACAGTTGTTCGGTAACAGGTGGTGGCAAAGCCAATACAAGTCCTTGCTCTTAGTGGCTCCTCCTTGTTCCTGCCATGGACTAGTTAAATTTGAAGATGATATGCTGTACAGTTCAGGAAAGGGTTATTTTTATCCTGGGTCACTTTAGTGATCCAGTTCACAGTGTGACCCCATGGTTTTACCCTGGCAACCAAGAGGATGGTAAAATTTTTTATACCAGTTTTTCTGCTGAAGACAGCATATCAGGTAATCACACCTCAAGAGCCTTGGCTGTGTGCCTGAGAATGGTAAAAGACTTGAAAATCTAATTCTTTTTTTTCTTACCATTTTCTGTTTTTTAAAAAATTACCACTCTCTAGTAGTCTGGGGATTTCTCCAAATTTAGAAAAGTTCCAGATGGCTCTGTTGCACTGTTCAGTCAGGCTTTCTTCTGCTGTCTGTAACTTTTCAAAAGGAATCTTTGTCATGCTATCAAGACAGGATAATACATAAAGTGTACCTACCTGTTACTCATTCTTTGATAGAAAAAAAAAAAGTGGGAGACATGCTCATTTGCTTTTTAAACTTTATATAGGATTTTTCATAGGTTTTAGTTTATTGAATCCATTGAAATGGAAGATAATTGTGATAGAAAGTAGGAAGTTATTAAAGTGATTGTAATCCCAATGTTTAAAGCTGTAAATCAGATTACTATGTAACAGTGAACTGATAACCCTGGCATCAGTCCTAGGTAAAATCTTGGACTGGCTGATAGAAAACACAGTCAGTACAAGGCTGAAGGGCAGAAAGAACATGGCCAACAGATAAGACCGGAAAGAACAAATAAATTTGTTCTTGAGAAGATTGCATTTTTGACTGATAAGGAGACCAGTTGAAATACCAGTTTCTGTAAGACATTAGTATCACATTGCATTTCAGGTGAATATGTGAATTTAATGTAATTCATAGTCAATAGCTCAAAGCTGGTTAATATATTAGAAAAAATTCTAAGTGGGAAATCCTCACACAAGGGGATAGCTTCTGATGCATTCCAGGAGAGATGCATTCTCTGCTAAAAACTGATGATTTTTACCAATCATCAGGGAAAAGGTAAAGTGAAGGTATTTAAAATGTGGATGACATAGATCAATTGGTAAACAAAATACAATTAAAAAAAGAAAGAGGCATTTTAATGCTGCCAAATGGAAGGCTTATATCTGGGAACAAGACGGCTGATGAGTGGAAAGTTGGGACTTAGACTAGAGCAGAGCTGTCTTACAGATCATGTAATGGCAATGTAATGCAGTGGCACAAAGGGATCCTTGGCTATATTATCAAAGAAAAAATTAATAGGAATAGGAAGGTGAGGTAGCTCATAGACCTTCAGTGTCCATATCAGAAAATCACACTCACTCTATTGAAAATTAGAAGAGGTTCAGAGATTTAGGAACACTTGGGGAGCTTCGGCACGCTTGCAGACCTGCCTTCTGTTGTGAACCAGTACAGAGGGAATATACGGACCACAAAAAGGCTTTTCGGTAAACAAAGAATAACAAGAAGAGAAGCTAAAACTAGAAGTGAGACACATGGACTGAACAGCCAGCATAATTAAAAATTGGAATTTTTATCAAGGAAAATGTTGCATGTACACTATGTAGATTCTTTAGATTTAGGATGGATGTTCTGTAGGGCACGTGGTCTTCCATCTGAAAGCTGATAGGGGCATCATGGAGGAAAGTCTGCAGCAGCGGTAGGCCAGCAGTCTCAGTGTGAATTAATGGCTGTTACGATCCCTTCTTTACATGAAACCAGTGATGGTGAAAACTGGGAAGGGAAAGATCTTTCAAGCAATGGTCCCAGGTGCATGTGAGAAATGCTGTCATCTGTGGGGCCCTGGGCAGAACTGCTAGTGGCACGGGAGGAGATCTGAGTGCTGGGAGACACATGGTATGGCAGGCAGGAGCAGACAGGGCAGAAGCATTTGTATCACCTGAGCAATGCAGAGTAGCAGAATCTATGAATCAATGCTGACAAAACTAGTCCCTTTCACAAAACTTGAAGCTAACACAAAGTCCTAGTGATTTCTGGTTCTTGTTTTCTTCTTGGTGTTTGGTTTATTACTACTGTAAAACAGAGTAACTAAGTATGTGCCAAGAAGCCATGTACATCTTCAGTATGTTTCTTGGTTACGATACTTGCTGTTTTCTTATGATTATGCTCCAGTATCTTATGTTTTGTTTTGATTTGCTTTCACTAGTTTATTTTGTTATCCATAAAAAATAAGTATTCGTCAGGGTACAGCATTAATTCCCCCAGGTCAAAGTCTACAGCTGGTAGACTTCTGGTACCCACATTTAAAATACACATCAGTTGTCTCTAGATCAAGGTGATCAGGAACAGTCATTCATTTATCTTTTCCACCCACAAATCCTTCTTTCTCCAGATCAACCAACCTCCCTCCTTCTTCCATAACTCGTCAGGTTCTGTGATTTGCTTTCACATTTCCCATGTCTGCGGGCAGTTAGGATAATGTTTTTGTTGACCTTGAGACATTCATTGGTATTTTACTTTTTTGTTCGTGTTGATTTATCTGAGTACAGAATTCTTTATAAACCACCAGGTAGGCTGGCCTTGTTGTACTAAACTTCTTGTTCTGAAACATTTATAATTTACATTCGATATAAAATACAGACAATTTAACTCAGGAATGTATTGGTTTATTATTATTATTTATTACAGGGAAACTTGGGGTCATTCCTCTGAAAATTAATGACTTGTTTTACTCTATGCTCTATGAATAGCATATTTTTTCATGGCCTTTTTTGTTTGGCTAGTTTATGGGATTGGAGGTATGAAATTATCACCATCTCTTTATTTTGCTTTTTCCTAGCAACCTTTTTAGTAATATTTATATATTATCCCTTTTTAATGTTTATTCTAGGAGGACTTGTTGGTATTGAGGAAAACTGTGAAATCCTTTCTGGCTGTCTGCCAGCAGTGTCTATCAAATGTCAACACTCCGGTCAAAGAACAGGGAAAGGAAATTCTGTCACATGCTTTTAGAAAAGTGTGAATATTAAACTGCAGTAAAACTCAAGACAACATTATTTCAAACTTAAAGTAAAATCGTCTGTGCCTTCTGTCTAAATAAAACTGAACAAACACTCCATAAGAAGAGCTGTATTAAAAGCACCTTCAAAGCGCAGCTAATGTAAATTCATTTTTGATATAACAATAAGGATTACCTGGACACTTAGGCTCATGTTCAGCTGTCATAACTTTAGGCATCTATCTCAATCACCTAAAATAAAAGCCTAATCTTTTAGACACTTACTGTATTAACAGATGGAAATAGGCACTTTTAGGGGGTGATTGAGACCTCAAATGGGCTGAATCTTTCTCTGTATATTTCTGGATTTTTTCCCCCTGTTATTGACTAACAGGGAGTCTAGAGTGACTGCTTTCCTGCCAAAGGGAAATGCCTGAAGCATCAGTGATATTTCATTATTTCGTTATCCTAATAATTCCATTAAATGTAGTGGTGAATACTAATGATTGCATCTCTTTCCCATTGTGGCTAAAGGGAGAAAATTGAGGCTTCTAGCAGCACAGGTCATACTACTGCGTATTTTTTAGCAGGAAAAAAGTTAATTCATTTCACAAAAATACTCTGAGTAACACTAAGAATGTAGTGTCCTCTCACACTATGCAAAAATCATCACTTCACAAATACTTATGTCTCCTTGAGAAATCAGAGTAAAATATCTATTTAAACAGTGTCTTCATTATAGAAATATAAAGATCTGGAGAATCTAAAAAGATTTTCATCAATACAACGGTTATAGCTTAGGTTGCTGTGCTATCCTGTTTGGTAGGCTGACTGAAAACTTAAGTGCGTGCATCTCTCTGCATGTGTATGTGTGTGCACATATATGCCAAAAGTATATATGTGAAATATGATTGCATAATAAGGTATCAGATTTTTTTTACGGTTCAGTGTAGTTATCCCATTCTCTGGTGTAGATTTTTGGAAAGCCACGCATGCATGGAGTGGGAAGCTTCTGCTATATTTCAATTTAGAAATTGAAATAAAAGAAATGAAATCCAAGGGCTTCTTGAAATAATTTGCAGTCTGTGAAAAAAAAAAAAAAAAAAAGCTGGTTTGTTTGCTGAGATTTTATGAATATATGCTGATTTATATCAAGTCTGTTGATATCTTTTAGTTGTCTACATATTGCACTTCTATCACACCTCCCAAGATTTTGCAAAGACTGTAACTAACTGGCCTGTGGTTTTTGCCTGTGTTTTTTAAAAGATAATACTTCTTAAGGGACAGGTTTTTTTTTTTGAAAGATAGCTCTGCTTGGCATTTACACTGTGTTCTGCAAGTTGATAAATAAAAATATTAAGAGCTCAGAGATGTCACTAGTTCATGTATTTTTAAGAGAGACTGATGTGTCATTGTCTTCCAGCAGATTTAACTTTAATTGTTTTTTAATATTCTGAGTAGTTACTCTTGGCATATTTTATTAATATTATATAATGTGAAAATATCACCTAGCTTCATGAAAATACCAACCATTCTAGCTTAAGCTAGCACTAATGTCTTTTCTGCATCAACAAATGGTAAATGATCCTTTCCATTACTGCAATGTTTTTGTTCTTGATATATATTAACATGTTTTTATTCTGTTGTTATTTTTTTCACTGGTAATTTAAACTTTTCTTAGAAGCTCCTTTGCAGTTCAAAATTCTGTGGAAGCTTTGAAACCTCAGCTAGACAAAGCCATGACCAACCAGAGCTAGAGACAGCAAGTGTCCCAATCAGAGTAGGTTGGACTAGAGACTCCAGAGGTCCCTTCCAACTAACACTTCTATGATCTTTTTAATTTTCTTCCTTAAAAAGTATATTTCTGCAAGTGCAGGACTGCTTCTTAATCCTTTTGTTTCACTGGATTTTTTTGAGAATTCTATGTAAATTATATTGTCTCCCTAGTATATTTGATTCTTGATCTATACATTCTTTCCAGAGAAGATCAACGTACATATCAAAGGAAGGAAAAAGTATTAAGTATTTATAGAAACAGGACTCAAACATTTCAAATTTTCCTAGACTATTTGAGTGAAATAAATCTCCTGTGACTAGACGTGTCTACAATATGTAGACATCTGTATCTGAGTCCACTGCTGTCTTCATATAGGACTGAAATAAGCACTTTCAGTGCATTATTCATATGCTCTTTTTTAGAGGTCTACATTAGGATGAGCTTAAATTCTAGTGAGTATCAAAGGACTTTAGAGCAGCTGAGATCATCAGTGAAATGAATCACAACTTTTTGGATCCAATGGAGAAAAATCCCAAATACTGGCATCTGTCTCCAAAGTCTAAGTAGAACATAGTTTACAGTGATTTGCGTTTTGTTCTCGCCTAAGTATAGCTCATTCAGATTTTATAACATACCCCAAGAAATAAGTGAGCTACTATGACGTTCAGCATTCACAAAGATTTCATTTTGGAGGTTTGTAAAGCAGATGCTCTCGCTCACTACTTTTCCTTAGGCTTGGTTCAAAAATATGTTTAAACACACATTTAACTATCTTTCTGTTCAGCTGTTTGTAGAGGGGGGATATAGGGCTGAATCAAAGCCTACATTGGATTTCATGACTCTGTGAGAGCTATCCTGCAATCTCTCTTCAGTTGAAAATGCCTTTGGTCTACCACCTACCTGGGAATGGTGATTGACACTGCCCTGAGTGAGACTCCTGCAGGCTTCTGGGGAAAGAGACAGCACATCCAGCATAGATCTTCTAGGAGTCTTTTTACACATTCATACTTTGAACCTTCCTCTTTCTCAGTTTTCAGAACCTGAGGTTAAAGACAGAGAAACTAAGATGATTAAAAAGTACTTTCTGAAAGGTGCTCAAGTGTTGAATGTAATGCAACAGAATACAGCTGGCTATGACACTCCGACTTAAGCCATTGGGGAAAAAAGTGTTGTTCTTGTGCATGAGAGTATACAGATAAGCCCTTTAAAGAAGTAGTTATTAATAGCTGCCGCCTTTCTCTGTTCTCAGGTAATGAGCGTATAATAGTAATGAGCATAAATCATTGAAAATTCTGCCCTGGTTGGCTTTTATCTAGATTTGAAAGCTGTGCAGAGTTACTTGATTCTTTTTGCAGAGAATTGTTGATGAAATTCTGCAAGGATTTCTTTGCTTACAGCTGCTTCTCTGTATTTTTGGGATCTGACAGTGACTCAGCTTGGATTTTCACTCACAATGTTGTTAATTTTTTTGCTTGTTTAATTTTTCCAACTGTTTACCAAAAGAGGTGTTTATTCTTTACTACAAATTTGGCTACAGTCCTTGGATCAGAGGTAGATTTAGAGTTCTTTTCATAGAGGAGAAATGGAAGTTTAATATGGATCATCCTGAACATGGAAGAGATAGTAAACACAGTTCCTTACATAGAAATCAAAGGCATAACATTTTAAAGTTAGGGGAAACCCTCATGAACACTTTTCACAGCACACAAACAACTACAGCAGAGTACAGTTAACGAAGGACATTTAATAATAATAGCAGGGGTTATCTGGAAATTAAATAAATGGTATTTTATTTTTCACTTACTTACGCTTCTTACTACATTCATTCTCTTTTGCCTTTCAGGCTTTCATGCTGCTCTGTGATCTCTTGATGATTTTTAGTCATCAGCTGATGACTGGAGGTCGAGAAGGTCTTCAACCTTTGGTGTTTAATCCAGATTCAGGCCTCCAGTCAGAACTTCTCAGTTTCGTGATGGACCATGTCTTTATTGACCAAGATGATGAAAACCAGAGCATGGGTATGTTTAGCTTTCATGTTTTCTACTTAGCTTTTTTTCATAACAGACACAGAAGAAAGAAGAAAATAGAATTTTCAGATCAGTTTGCTCAAATGTTTTCAGAATTATTCCTTCTTTATTTTTGGGAAGTGTGAATATGAAATATTCAGTATTCAGTACTACTTGTGTTAAAAAAGAATAAGTACCTATAAAGTTCACTTCATAAAAAGAGATGTTTTAAGAAGACATGGAAGTGGCCTGTAACTACATGCTATAAATCTAGACAAAATTATTCTTCCTTTACTGATCTATTTTTCTTATTATTTATTTCCAAAACAGTACCGTCTTAGTTCAGCAGCAGACTTCATTTAATATGGCTTCAAGGGAGGAAGTACGATGGAACAGTACATGGCAGAGAAATCCTTTAGAGTTACTAAATAGAGTTATAGGATCCTGAAGGCAAACCTTACCAGCAAAGCTCTTGACAAAGAAGGCCTTAAGAAACTCTGACGTTACTAAATAAACACCCCTTCAGCTCTTCCCTAAAATAATCAAATCAAGCTCAGGACATCACTGATTTGGTTGGAGACTAGGAAAGTACTTGAGAAAGTATCGTGTATGCTTGCTTACTTTCTTGCCCTTTCCTAGGCATCTGTGCATGGCCATGCTTTGAGAGGCCAGAGTTTGACGTGACCCCATCTCTACCTCCTCACAAGGATGTCTTGAAATTTTTGGCTTTCAGTCAGGGAGAGGCAGATTTGCCAATTAGGTCTGGTTTTAAATAACTTGGTGCTGCTGGTGTGTGTTATAAATGCCTAAATGCAAGTACAGAAGTACCCAATTTCTGAATGCTAAATAACTTTGGACAAGAGATGGATTCCCCGATAGTCAAACTATGCGAAAGAGCTGCTGAGTGCATACTGCAGTGCTCTTTTTGGCACATTTTCTGAATTTCCACTGTACTCGGTTACTTGTATGTTAGCATGACACATAGTTGCTATTTTAGATCTTTTAAGACAGCAATACTTAGAAGTAAGGTCTCAGAGAATGTATTCTTGCTCTAAAGGTGCTTTCAGTCTTCTAGTTCCCTAGTTCCTCAGTAGCTAACATCTTTCTTTGTTGAGCATCTCTTTAAGGATTCCTGGGAAGAATACATTTTGAAACACACCTTCACCAGAAATCTATGTGCAGTTAATCATATTTTGTGAGTTCAATGTTCAGCATTATACCTAAAGGATAGATTTTAGGAGGACAGTGTCTAATTTTTTTTTGCTCTTTAGCAAAATTGCTGTTCTTTAACATCCTGTGATTGGACTGGGAAGACAGCAAAAAGACGGATGAAGATCTTTGTATGTAATCTCCATTCCCTAATGCTGCTCTGACTCCATGAAGTCAGTCTGACCATTTATAACTTTTGGTATTCAGAACACATCAGTAATGATAAAAAGAAATTAAGGAAGGAGGGGGAGGGGGAATGTGCTAATGGGCTTCAATTCTGTGGGTTAAAGCATCTCAGGATTAAAACATGCATGCATATTCAGTCAACTCCACTGCTCGTAAGAGATTTCCTGTGATCAAATATGTGACTTAAGTACTGTGGCTCTGTGGGGACTCTAGTAAGAGTGCAGCAAGAGAGTCGCAGTTGACACGATGTCCCTCCTCCCCCCTGCACAGGTCTGTACTTCTTCAAACTGGTTGGAAGATTCCCTCCAAGAACAGGCTTTTCTAAATACCACAGAATATTTAGTTTTATCACAACTGTCATAGCTGATTTCATTTTCTTATATAAGTTGTGTCATATGCTTTTATTATATGATACTTTATTTCACATTTTATGTGTATGGTTTCATTTTCATTCACAGAGTGGAGTCTTACATGGGAACTTAATACTTTTGACATTGCCATTCAATGTTAATGTTTCTTACAGCTGAATTTTACTTCCTGTTGTTATTGATGCTTTAGAGCCATCGATTTCATATCTGAAAATCCAAGGCATGCAGTAGAAGTATTGCTGCTTCTAATTTTCCTCATGAAATATTTATAGCTTAGTCATGTTAAAGAAGCATCTCCAAATGTTTCAGAAGTCAGGCAAAAAGCATTCAACAAGTCTTCACTGTGGCCTTTCACAGGGTAAAGAAAATAAGCGATTCAGTTCCATGTGGATTATGTTTAGTACCTATTCAGGACTACAGCATCCTTGATCAATGGTGTGTCATGTTCCTGAACTTTCCTAAAGGTCCTAACATAGGCAGGACTCAAGAATTATCACCTTTCATTTTAGCTGTTCCTGCAACAATCCTTGCTTCATTTTAAAGAATTGATTTTTTTCTAAAAGCTACTCTTCGCTAATGTTGCTTTAGAACATAGCAGTTACTTATAAACATTTTATGTTGATGCTTTCAGAGGGAGATGAAGAAGATGAAGCTAACAAAATAGAAGCTTTACATAAGAGAAGAAACCTTTTGGCTGCCTTTAGCAAGCTGATAATTTATGACATTGTGGACATGCATGCAGCAGCAGATATCTTCAAACACTATATGAAGGTACAGCTCTGTGTATTCTCCTCTTCCTAATTGAACACAGATTGTAGTGTCAGGGCCCCTCTTCCTCTCCCTTCCAGTGCAGTAGTTAAAGGTTGAAAAGCTTTTCCAGCCTTATTTGATTTCTTGTAATAGTTTTTCCTTTCTAAATTACACCTGCCACTGAGAAGCGGTAAGCTTTGAACTTCCTCTCCTATGTAGCAGGAGTACCTTATTAAAGGCAGCACCAAAAGTTGGTCCTACAAGGTGCTGAGTATTTCCAGAGAGGCTCCTCTCTACAGAGAATTTCTTATCCTGCTCCTCAAATTCATTCCTAGAATCCACAATAAGTTATCTGTTCAATGTCATATTTGACTGGGAGTCACCCAATCTTGGCGCTTGCCATAAGGTTTTTTTGTGAGAAAAGATTGTTTTAAACAGGAAAGCAGTAAAAAAAAAAACAACTCTGTATGGTACTGCTGTAAGTGGGTATGCATTAACTGAATGTCTTACCAATTTAACGCTTCTTCCATACACTATTTAGGCCCAATGACATTCAGAAAGACTTGCTGCTCAGCTACCACTGCACCCTGTAGTTGCAAGTTTACCTGCCAGAAAACAGGCACATTAGCAGTCCTGACACTGCCAAGCAACACAAAGCCCCTCAGATTATATCAAATTGGCAGGTATACCTCACCTGTCTCTCTTTAAGGGATTAGTCATCACAAAGGTGACAATCAAGGAGGAAAACCTGGAGTGGGGAGCAGGTCCTTTACTATAGATAGTGTTTGAGATGTTGATGCGAAATATAAATGATTTAACTTTAAATCCTCCTTCTCCTGTTCATTAGGAGCACTCAGTACAATAAAATCCCTAGTGCATACTCTAGCCATCAGCCAGGTCACTACTCAAGGTTAGTCTTTCAAACTGAAGCTGTCACAGTCCAGGTTAGTTTCCTACCTGCTGCTCTAGGTTGGTCTTCTCCTCTCCCCATGCCCTTCCTTCTCTTGAAATGGGGGGAGAGTGGGAGAAATTGAATTTAAATTGGAATACAAACAAGAAGGATCTCTGTACCAAAGAAGGCAGGAGCCATATTTAAGAGGGAATGAAAATAAGTGGTTGCAAATGCAAAAATACTAATCGGGCTGAAAGAATACTGGTTGGAGAAGAAAATGTTATATTCTCAGTCTGGAAGTTTTAATGATTATACAGGCTTTTCTACCCAAATGGTCAGTACCAGAGGCTGTGGTTTTCAGGAACTATTCTTCTAACAGAAAAGAAAATCAGCACTTCATACTGACTAATTCCTTACTCAGCTTTCTGGCTTCAGTGAATTCCTTTCTTGGCCATCTAACTCACCTTGCATTGTATATGGAGCTTCACACCTGTGTGCTAGTGCCTGTTCACACCTACTTGTTGAAGGGTGCGTTGGTTCAATGTAATGTTGTTTCTTAGAATTTGCAGCCATGGGTCACTTTCATCAAATATTTAGTTTGGGGTAGGAAATACTCTTTTGTTTGTTTTTCAACATATTTGTTAGAAAATATCATAACAAATACAGAATTTCCTTCTCTCATTACTGGGTGCTGGCTACCAATCAGTTTAAATTTTGATATTGAAACATTGCCTCCCACTCATACAAAAAACCTGGATTTGAGATTAGTTTTTTTAGCAACTGCTGCCTTTTCACAACAAGAATTACAAGTAATCTTTCTATCAGGAAAACCGTAAGGAGTTGTATTACAGGTTAAATTTAAAGATTTAAAGAGGGTTCTTTCCACATTTTTTCCTAGTACTACAATGACTATGGAGATATCATTAAGGAAACCCTGAGCAAAACAAGGCAAATTGATAAAATCCAGTGTGCAAAGACACTCATTCTCAGTTTGCAACAGGTAAGAATATTGATTTTTGTTAGAAATGCCTCACTGCAAAAAATACTGAACAGGATTTTCTCTGGTGCACTTTACAATGAAGCGAAAATACTACAGTTCTGTTAAGACATTATCTTGCTCCTCAATTCAGGCTGTCACCGTTCATTTGTCTCTAATCTCTGTCTCCTTAAGTGTACACTGGCAAAGTTTTGGTCCGATTAAAATGGAAGAAAGGGAGAGAAGAGCCTTGAAGGCAATTTGGTCCAAACTTGATACGTAGCATTTGTTTACTGGTGCCTAGTGAACAAGAAGAATTAGGATGACTTTTTCTTCTTATAATTAGCTGGAAGTAATGCATCTTCTTTACATTTTGTCTAAATACTGATTGATTTTTTCAAACTTCAAGCTAATTAGCTTAAGTCTTCCAATATTGTTAAACATGTTTTTTCCCTGAAAAATTTGCTTTGTAGCAACCATAAATTATTGGCTTGATGATGAAATCTATCCTTGTTCTGCCAACAGCACAAAGTGTGTGCTTCACTAAATACCATTTAGGCCCTTGAAGTACCAGCTATACCCATTACATAGAGAAATTACTTCTGTAAATTAGATGTTTTCAAATCAGCTGGGCCTCCCAAAATTCATTCCAGAGTACTAAGGGATTTCCTGTAGCAATCTGGAAGCTGAGAGATATCTGTGAAAACTTGAGAAAAACAGATGTACTTCCAGAAGAGGAGGTTGTAGCGAGGTGGGTGTCGGTCTCTTCTCCCAAGTAACAAGCGGTAGGACAAAAGGAAATGGCCTCAAGTTGTGCCGTGGGGAGGTTTAGGTTGGATATTAGGAAAAATTTATTCACCGAAAGGGTTGTCAAGCATTGGAACAGGCTGCCCAGGGAAGTGGTTGAGTCACCATCCCTGAAGATATTTAAAAGACGTGTAGATGTGGTGCTTAGGGACATGGTTTAGTGGTGGACTTGGCCGTGTTAACTTAAGGATTGGACTTGATGATCTTAAAGGTCTTTTCCAACCTAAACGATTCTATGATTCTAAGAATCAGTGAGTGTCAAAGTAGCTCCTGTCTTTAAAACTTGGAGAGAGGAAGAAGCCAGGTGCCATAGATCAGTCAGCCTAATATAATTTCATAAAAAAAAAAAATTAGACAAGCTATTTGCAAGTGCCTATGTGATAGGTAACAGACAGTATGAATTTGTCAAGGAGAAATCATGTCAAATTAAGCTGCTTTCATTAATTCTATGGTAACAGAGCTTGTGGATATCAGAGAAACAGTAGATTTAATGCAACTTGATTTAATATTGTCACTGACACTGTCTCCCTTGATATTCTCATTAGCAAGTTAGGAAAATGTGGTCTAAATGGCAATACCAGAAGATATAGAACTAATTGGAAAACTACTGAGTAGTTCATTATTGTACTGAAAGGGCATTATCAAGCAGGCTTTGAAGGCATTTACCCAGTAATGCTGTTCAGATATTCATTGTCTTGAATGATGGAATGGATATTTTGCTTCCTAAATTCAAAAAAGATGCTGATCTGACGGGTGATGTAGGTATTTTGGAAAACAGCATAAGAATGCAGAACCATCTTGAGTTGGGAGAATAATAGATGTAATTCAATGAAGGTACCTGCAAAATTCTGTTTAAGAGTTATCATCCGCACAAGTACAAGATGGGGGACAGTTGGCAAACCACAGTTAAACAGAAGAAAGTTTGGGAACTGAAGTGGATTAGAAGTTGAATATAAGAGAACTCTGTTACATCTCTGTGAAAAAAGTCATTGTAATGTCCACTCCTAACCATAACTGCTTAAGAACAAAAGTCTTTCTCAAGAAAAGTGTTTTCTAGCTGACAGATTTTAACAATTGAATTCTTTCTCTAGCTGTTTAATGAGCTTGTTCAGGAGCAAGGTCCCAATTTGGACAGGACATCTGCCCATGTTAGTGGAATTAAGGAACTGGCCCGTCGGTTTGCCCTCACGTTTGGCTTGGATCAGATCAAGACAAGAGAGGCTGTGGCCACACTACACAAGTGAGTGGTGGTAAATAAACTAGATTTTTACATTACTTCAGATTAAAACTTTTGTTCAGCATACCTTTTCTAAAGGTACGTAATCTTAACAGGTTCTGGAATAATGATATCTTTTTTTCTAGTTTATGTAGAAAAATGGTGGGGGGTGTACATGTATGTATGTAAGAAAGGAAGAAAAACTAGCTGCTACCTAATTATTTGTTGGAATTTATCGGAATGGCCATGTTTATCTATCTCAGGTAAAGCCACTGGTATCATACGTATTTCTGTGGACTGTATCTAACGACTGTAGATAGTTCTTTGTACCACACCACTGTGGATTCTGTAGGCACCAAGGGCTTTTATAAAAAGATATTCCAAAAATATGTTGGAAATCTTTTTTTTTTTCTGTGGATTGAAGCTTTTTATGTAACTGCTGTGTAGGAAAGTATAGAAAGGTGCTGCTAAATTTAAATTATGACTTTCCCATGCCATAGAAAAATTAAAATATTAAAGTTTGCTATCTCAGAGACTAAGTCATTAAGACTAAGATTAGCAAAGCATGACCAAAATGCTACCAGACACTTTCCTGTGCCAAGCAAAAGAGAAGTCAAGACATGCATGCGCCCTTATTGGATAATGTGAAAGTAAATTGTTTTCTTTAGTCTCACATGATAAAGCAAAGATAAGGCAGAGATGCATGTATCAATGTACTGGTAAGTAAATTCTCTTTTCTGACTCTTGATGCAAAAGTTACATCTTGTTATATCTTACGTATTACTCTTATTGCAAGCTTCTGCTTCATGCAGAAACAAGAAAGAGCCAATTGGCTATTCCTGCTAAGACAGTGGCTTTCAGCACCTGCCAAGTTTCTTAGATTGTGGTAAGTTCCTTCTTACCATGTGACTGACAATATGTCTTTGAGATTGAATCCTTACAAATCGAGAGGGAACATTTGATTCCCCTTTGTCCAAAAGCATCTGTTTGCTAGTAATGTGGAAAAAAAAAAAGTTATGATGGGATATAAAGAATTTCACCACAGTTCAGATTTTGGGCAGCATTTAGAAGTGATGGATGGCCTTTTTTTTTTTTATTTTGTTACAAATGCCTGAAAATTTTAATATTTCTTTACTGTAGAGATGGCATAGAGTTTGCCTTCAAATATCAGAATCAAAAAGGACAAGACTATCCACCTCCTAACCTTGCTTTCCTTGAAGTGCTTAGTGAATTTTCTTCTAAACTCTTGCGACAGGACAAAAAGACTGTGTAAGTAATGCTCCATTTTCTTCTGTGGGTTTTGCTGGGCTCTGTTAATCACTGTAGTGTGTGTTTAAGCTCTATGCTTTGAGGTTTTGACAGTCTAATGGGGGCTATAGGAAGTCCCAGTGAGACATTTCACATACATAGTTATTCATTGGTTTATATTTTAAAGTAATAAAAATAAATGAGAAAAGGAGAATCAGATCCACTGAGGGAGGTGAGCTTGAGACCTCACAAAACAATGTTCCTTAAAATTTCCCATGGGGCACTGAAAATAAAAAACAATCTTTTTTTTAGGCTAGAAGAAAAAAGAAATGAAATGTTAGCAGTGCAGGAAATTTACAGGCCTGTAAACACTGCAGTAACATTTCTTTCTGTTAGATATTTACATAAAATGTAAACATACATTTGTTTATTTTAATATAGTGAGTTAGACTGGGAAATAAAGGTTTGTCAAGGCTTCTGTTACTGGCACAATAGGTTAGAGAAAGAGGCTGAGAGAGGACAGTATTGTTGGTTAGGACAGAACAGGGTGGTAGAAACCTGGGAGACTAAAACAAGCAGCCTGAATTTGCTACGGCAGGTAATTACTGCAGATGAAATACTGGCAATTAAATAAATCAGAGGTATTGTTGATAAGGTCTGAATAAAGAGCAAGAAATACTGTTTTATGAGCAACATTTGAACAGACTGTCAAGAGGGGCTGCAGATATCAACAGAATTGGCAAATAGAAAACTCCATTAGTTCATAGTAAAGTCATATTGTCAGCATCGCTGCGGAGATAACACTCTACATTTCTAATAAGTTACATAGCAAATATCCAGGAGTTGGCCACAGCACAGAAGTAGTAAGGGAAAAAGGAAGAGGACTCCAGTCAAAAATCAGCCAAGCACTATGTGCCCAGTGTAGAACTGAATTATTTGAATAACTTTATGACCATTTAAAAAATGCAATTGCCAAATCTTCTGATTTATGGTTATAGATGTCTTTCCAGTCAATTTTCTGACCACAGTGAGTGTAAGTCATATGTATCTACTATAACTGCCTCAACTGACTCTTTCTGACAAACTTTTCTGTGTTTTTTCTGTGAAAACATTGGTTTTAAAGGACTTTTCTGTTAGGGTTAACAATTATGAATATTATAGCTTTATCTGTGTTATAAGAAATGCATCTTGGTTAACTTTGTATAATTTTTAATGTGTACACACTTGAACCAATTTAATTTTTTTAATTGGGTCAATAATTAGTTAATTCAGCAAACACCATATAGAAGAAATAGTTAAACAAGCTTGAGATTTGGATGATCCAGTTGGGCTAGCTTGGCACTCAGTTTTTGAAACTGCTCTTCATTGTTATATCCTTGAATCTTGTCAACCTCTGTCCTATTCTTCAGGAGAGGACTTCAGGATTTTATGACTATCTTCCTAGCTGAACCATAGGTTCTCCTGCATCTGTTAGTTTAAGTGTCATTAGCCCGATTCCTGTTTAATTTAGTGAAGCTTATCCTTCCTGTACAGTAACCATCCCTTCCACAAGCTTCTCCTGTGACTAAAATTTAAAGTTACATCATTCTGTACAATTTACATGACAGCTTAATTTGACCTGATCCTTTGCATGAAATTCAGTACTTCAGGAGATCTTGTTCTTTAGCCTTCTATGTTGCCATTTAAAATTTTTTCTCAAAGTTTCTCCTTCTCCACTCATTGGTCCCCACATACACAACCACTGGTTTCTTTCTCAGGACTGTAAAGATTGCTGTGATAAGTAAAACCAGGAGAAATGGATCCCATCTTTATTGTAGTCACCTGAGCTATTTACTTTAGCCGAATTTGAAGATCAGTGAAAAGAAATATGCCCTTTAGGACATGATTTATCTGATCTGTGCTCAATTACCGCTTTAAGATGAGTTCAGACATGCCCTAGATTCCATTGGCTGTGGTGACTGTGAAAAGAGTCAAGATAACTTGCTTATATGTAAAGATTTCTTTTGGAGATAATCTGCATTCCTTCCCTCGAAAGATCTGTCGTGTTTGCACCCATCAGGCAATGGCTGCATTGCCCATAGTGCTTCACTGACATTACATACTCAGCTATACTCTGGACAGTTGATTTGCCCTTCTCTGTAGCATGACTCCTCCAATCCACAGGGACCTCTCCCCCTCCCTCCAAAGGGGTTGCCTATGAACAGGAAGGTACGTGACCACCATCTGGTGGAGAAGTCCTGTGTACAGGATCATTTACCTCCCTCCCTGGCTTGATCTCCTCCTGCCAAGTGACTGTCCCTAAACTCAGCAATGGGCTGTTGGTCTGGAGGCAAAAGTGCTCTAGAATAACCCTGAAAGTCTCATGAGCATACATCTGCCTGTCACCCAGAAGTCCTCCAGCTTGGCTTCCCAACCCAAGAAAATGAATTATCTACTTGATATGTCTGCATATGTCACCTGCCCTTGCTGCGAAATACCACTCCTGTCACAGTTCAGCAAACACTGCTCTTTTGCAGGGCTTCTACTTCCTTTCTGCTTTACTGCTGGCTTTTTTATTTGGAGGGGGAAAAGGGAGATGTTTCCAGTTTGGGAATGGGGCAGCAACATTGGTTTAATTTAGTTTTCCTATCCTATTTATTTATTCAGCTTCTTGTTTTATGAGTAACCTCCAGAATCAGTGATAGCCATTTATGGATTTATTCAAATCTAGGGATTTAATATAAACCATACATTTAAGGTGCCAGGCTCTTACACTTAGCAGAAAAAGATTTATACTAATGCAGTTACAAACACACAAGGCAGATACAGGCAGGGAAATCCTGAGGAATTCACCTAACAGTATAGAGGTGAATTGCCCTGTGGAGGCATTTATTTCCACTTATTTCTCTCAAATAGAGACTGTTAGCTTAGACTAGACAATTGACTATTGGGTGTCTGAAGTCAGATGGGACGGAGCCTCAGCATGGTGTTCTTACTTTGAGAAATTCAGAGTTTCTGTGCTTGTTGAAACTGGCAAGAACTGCCAGTATGAAGCTCCTCTAAAATGCTGAGCAGTTTGGCGTCTAATCAGTAAAGAACCCCCCAGTGGTGTAGTTTTTCCTTCTTCACAATTCGGGCATAACCTGTGCACTCTAGTTTTATAAATATAAATTGGATGCGGGAAAAGTTCTTACTTTCCAAGACTATTCCGCAGGTAAATTCTCGAAAGTCATGAAGCACTCAAGTGTTGTACTGTTTGGTACTGTAAAAGAGAGAATAAACCAAGAATTTCCCATTCAATGCAAGGTTTGGATGTTACTCAGTATACACATGAAAAGGGGAAGGAAGAAGCAGTCACAATATTGAATAAAACAGTAGACAGGAAAACTGCTGTTTCTTGAGCAAAGTCATCCTATTCACTAAATCAGAACAAAATCCCATTTAAGAATTGGATGTGATTGTTACCCAGGCACATACAGTGTGGCTCCTTCTCTCAGTCTGATACTTAGGCCGCGTAAGAAGTTTGAGCCTGCCATGAGCTAACAGAGGAAGAGAGAGATTGAGAGTTCATTTCCATGCATAATTTGTGGGTTTGACTCCCACTGATGACAACCTGGCAATGTGGTATTAAATGAAATCATGATCAAAGGGTGTACCCTAATGTAGTTGCATGAAGAGTAGAGGTAATGTTGAAGAATCCTGAGGTCTCTTGCCTAAATTCTGAGTGCTTGGTTCTGCAGCTTGAAATTCATTAGAATTGCTTTTCTGTGGATTTGCATATTCTTTTTAAGGACTACTTCTAATACTGTAATTAAATAATCAATGGAAAATGGAAAAAGAAAACAATTCAAATGCCCTCCAGACCATATACAGGAGGGAAGTTGTTTGGTTCCTCCCATAAGTTAACAAGTGTGCATTGGACTTCTCCATGGCAGTGGAGCAGATCTTCCATTTTTTAATTGAAAAATAACTGCTTGCATTTGAGGAAACCATTTTTCTCATTCCAAGATGCAAAAGGGTATCGTACATCTTCACAATAGTGGTTCTAATTCAGTCTGTCTGTTGACACAGTAGCAATATATAGAAGTGGCTTCCTCGCTATGCAAAACAAAAGAAATTCAAGTAGAGCGTGCTGTGAATGATCATGGACAAATGTGGGAGGAAGATGTTGGGGAGAGAATGCTTTGTATTGTTTATCTGTGAGTAACCTGTGCATGATTAACTATGTTACTTTGTTTTGAGGGAATGACACACATGCTTATTCAGTCGGAGATACAATGCCCTATCAGCATATGTTATTAAATTAAAATAAGGAAACACCGTGTGGGATTTGTGTTAAGCTCTCAACAACGTGAAGAGGGCTTGCAGATTAAAGACGAAATTAAAAAATTAAAGAGCAAACAACGTGCTGTGCCTCTGTACTCATTGTCTTTTATTTTCAGTCACTCCTACTTAGAGAAGTTTCTGACAGAACAGATGATGGAAAGAAGAGAAGATGTATGGCTTCCACTCATTTCCTATAGAAACTCACTAGTTACAGGTGGCGAAGACGACAGAATGTCCGTTAACAGTGGAAGCAGCAGCAGCAAAGCCTCTTCAGTGAGGAATAAGAAAGGACGACCACCGCTCCACAAAAAGAGAGTAGAAGGTTTGTATGGTTTTAGGTTGCCTGGCAGAGGCATTTCTCATTTTGTACATATATTACAGCCTTCCTTCTTAGGAGCCCTTATGGTTTATCAGTTAATGCTGAAATACATGATAGATTCTGTATGTAGTAAAAACAAGATATCTGTTCAAGCTTGAGCACTTCTTTATGAGAGATACCATTGTGAGTCCCTGTTCTTGTCTGTCTTCTGAGATTTGCAGATTCAGAACTATTAAAAGCTGTTACTGAAGTTGGAAACAGGAGGTGTTTGTGGAGTTATCTGCTCTACACCTTTCTCAGTCATGGACTTCTGGTTTTCTGCCTATGCTTCAGTCTGGAGTCATTGTTAATTAATAGGGTGTTAGAGCAAACCCAAGGCAGAAATTCTTGCATATATCTGTATTTTTGCAGGACCACTGGAGAACACTAGAAAGACGCCTTTTTTTGTTTAAAATTGTATTGATATCCAGTGTCTATATTTACTCTTTCTGTGACTTCAGGCATGTTTATCAGGAATTTGGCTATGACAGCCAATTTCTTACAAGATTGCATCTGTTCCTGGTTAATCTGTGTGATGTAGTGTGTACTTTTGTGAACATAAATTTACTGTTTCACTACAGAGTAGGTGTAAGTAGGATCTTTAAACTTCAGGGATTTTTCCAAGGTCAGTATCTATGATAGTAACTCCTCAGTGAGGAATCTAATGCCAATTTGCCTGAATATACAGCAGTTTCCCAAAATATTCTTCAAAAGTTTGTCCATATGCACTTCTACAATCAGGTCCATTCTCCACTACAGCTTATGTTGAGCAGTACGTGCACCAAGTCCTTCGGTTTCTTATAGCCAACCTAGAATTTAAGTAGATAAAATACTGCTTCCTTTCTTCAGACACTGTTCTGCTTCCTTCAGGATGCCACATTTTTCACAGAATTCAACTGCTGAGGTTTTTTTTCTTTCGTCTTGTTACTATTTTCGTTTTATTTTATTGTACTTTACCAATAAGTCTCAGTCTTATAATGTAGTGTTTATGGCATTGTTTGCCTCATGCTTTTTCGTGTCCTCCTCTTCCAGTCATCAGTGGAAGGGAGAATTGACCTGCAACGCTTTACATTTGACTATTCCCTTTCTTTGCAACAGCTGTGGTCCTGAATTTTCCACAAACATCACTGCCTTAAAAATTATGTAGGCCAAATGCAAGGTTACTCAGCTATTTGTTCAGTTCCTCAAAGATCTGAATGTACAGCAGTTTCCACCGGGAGATCATCTAGCTGTAATACAGACTATGCCAACACTCACTATGGGTCTGACAGGATTCAGACATCTACAGAGGCTATGAGGGTCTGTTTACATTCTAGCAACAGTGTGTCATCAGAAGACACCCAGGATTTTTCTTACCTTAGGCAGAGTCGTCTAATGTCACTGTTCACTACAGTAACCCAAAATTCCCCTGTTTAGTAATCTGTGGCCAGAAAAAGGACTGATGTATGCTGCCTCTCATGGGGTGCTCTTGTGGGTGGGGTACAGGCATGTCCTTTGAATACTACAAATACAGCTCTGGATCACAGTATAACGTTCAAGGACATCACATTTTGAAGAACAGTGGTTAGGAAGTGATTCCACTGTCCTTTCTTCAGTGTGAAACCTAATAGAGCTTAAATTCATAGATCACTACGCAGACCTTCATTACTCATGAAAGCTTTGCTATACAACCTCAGTATATAGGTCCAGGAAGGATGTCTAGCTCATCATTGTTTGTTTTAGCCCATAACAGCATAACCATCTTTTCCTTGATAGATACCTTCATTGTAGAATTTGACTGCCTGGTAGATGATAGAACTGAAAAGTTACCAGCAAGTGCTCTGTAATAACAGCAGCAACACAAGCTCTATGGCCTTTCCATACATAGAAGGATATGCAATGCAAGCACCAAAAGTCTTGGTTTAGACATGTATTGATACAGGACGTTTGATATCATATGTTAAAAACAAACCCACAATAATATAAACAGTCGGAAGGACACCACATACTTAATTTTTGGATGCTTCTTGATGTGCAGTAGGCATTACTGATTGTGTTATGCCCTAAGTATACTTCCTTTTGAATCTTGGAAAAAGGAAAGCCAAGAAAACCCGGAGCCAGGTTGTCTGTGTTTTTCACAGAAAGACATAGATTTCTGTCTTATTTTGTATGTACCAATAATGAGCTCATGAAATAATCAGAGATTTAATCCTCAGAAATAAGTACTTACTGTTCACTCATCTGTATAACTTCAGCTATGAAGAACCAGCCTTAACAAACAGCTGGTTGCCTACAAATTAACTGATGATCTATACGTAGTATGTCACAAGTCTTTGTTGTCTTTTCATCTTTGTATATTTTTATAACTCTTCCAAAAGTCCTGGCTTTAATCTTAATCTGGCAGTACAGTTACAAATGTGGATGTCTCTTTAAATCCTGCTAAGATTTTTTTTTTTCTTTAAATTCCACTCTAAAGGAACGAAAACAAGGGCAGGGTCACTGCATAAACTATCCTTGCATCAAAGAACCATAACTAGTCCCCTATGGTTCCTTTCTCATCTAAATCCAGTATATATTGGGTAAAGCAGACTGTCAGGGTTGGAGAACATTCCCTGTTGCTACTGAAAGTAAATCTGCGCTGTGACATTTCTTCATAATGCCTTAAGGAATTCAAACATAAATAGGATTTAAAAAAAAAAAATCTCTCACATTATAAAAGCTTCAAAGGTAAATTCAAGAATAAATAGGCAACTTTTTAGACAACATTTATGCCCAAAGGGTAACAAAAGGCGTAGGAAAAATGAAAAGATCCATTGAGATCCCCATCTACTTTCTCACCACACATTTCTTCCTGTTAGTAATTCTGTGATCTTGCCTTCCCCTCTCTTGTCATCTCCCCTGTCTTTCACTTCCTCCAGCAATTTACGGTTTTTTTCTACGTCTCTTGCCTACACACTTGTCTGCTCTATCACATTCTCCTCAAGTCCCCCCTCTTCCTTCCTCTCTGGTTTGCTCCCTTTCGCAATATGCACAGCATCCCACTTCTACCTTCAATCACCTTCCCATCTCCATTCCTCCCATCTGCTCTAAACTCTAAATACACTGTCTGAAATCACTATTTAGAGTTCACACCAGCCAGACCACTTTTCTTACTTAAAATGCCCCCTCTACTCCACTGAAATGGTTCTTACTGAAGTTTCTAAAGATCTGTGCTGACCAGATTTTGGGTTTTATCCTCCACCCTCATCTTAGTGTTTAACTGTATCTTGGTTGCTGTATGCACATGAGATTAATAATTTTATATTTAGATTGTAAATTCAATGATTGGGAATTATCTTTGTTATATGTGTGCAAGACATGACAAGTTAGGTAGTGCTGCAATACAATATTTGTTTACAATGGGGTTGTTTTGTTTGTTTGTTAAATATTTCTACTTTAAATTGTTGTTATTGATGGGAATACCTGGTAGTAATCCTTCCTTAAAAGAACACAAAAATCAGAGCTGAAAATGTCATCATTTTGAGTATTTATCCAGTTGATCTCTTGAAGGCACACTTGTTTTAAAAGACGCTGAACTGTTGAAAATCAAATTTGGAGAAGGTGCTGCAACTAAAATCAACTGTATCGAAGTGTGTCAATAGACGGAAGGCTTTCATTACTAATGCAAGGTATTCGTTCAGTGAGTTGGCTGAACGAGTCCTGAAGGCAGTAATACTGGACTGCATATTATCAGAACTGTGCCAGTAACTTTCAATGTTCTTTTTCTAGATGAGAGTCTAGAAGGCTCATGGCTGAACAGGAATGAAAACATACATACTCCAGGGACACTGCAAGCACCACAGCTCACCTCAACTGTCTTGAGAGAGAACACTAGACAAATGGGAGAGCAGATCCAGGAGCACGAGTCGGAGCAGGGATCTGAACAAGATTTTTTACACAAGTAAGTTTCAAATACAGTGAGCCAGGCAAAGGAGTTGCATGTTATTTACACAGATAGTCTGTGGCTCCATAAATGCAGCATTTATTTGCAAAACCAACTGGAAATGTCTTGGCTATAGCTCAGCAATACTTCGATTATTTTCAGTTCCCAGGAAGAATACATTGTCATGAAATCATGGTAGAAATTCCTTATGTTAAAATTATCTCATAGCATAACCATGCAATTATGGTTAAATCTTTCTAGTGTTTGTGGCCCCAGGCTGGATCGAACTGTTTCTCTAAAGATCCATTAGATGTTCTCTTTCCTTTCCCTCTGCCCCGTGTCATAGTACAGTTAAGGTTCTCCAGACATCCTAACTGATTTCTTGTAAATTAACTCTTCAGTCCAGTTCTAGCTGCTGAGGTAGTCATTCCTCTTTCTGGGATAATTGCCTGCAGGCAATTTTATTTTGCCCTAAATTATATATACTTTTTGTCAATCAACTCCCATTTTATCACCTCCATTTAGAGGGGAAAAAATGTTGGTTATTATGTCAGTAGTTTATTTAAGAATAGAGAAGTCTGCAGAGAATGCGATTATGTGATATTTCTATTAATTTGAAGATACAGAATAATAATATCTGGTTTGGAGACTATCTTGTAACTTTTATAGCCAAATTTACTGATCTGATTTATCTGTATAAAAAAGTCATACTATGCTGGCCAGACAAATCAGGTTTCTACCAATGTAGTATAGTATAAATAGCCAGATTAGGCCCCTTGGTTTTCCTCCAGCTTTTGTCCATCATGTTTTTCTTGATACACGTTCCCCACCTTCCCAATTCTTCCTGAACATGCACTCACCCTGTTCAATTCTAAACTTTACAGCTTCATCCTGCATTCTTTAATCATAGTATTTTCTAAATAGAAATAATTCATAATGGTCATTTTGCATGGGAAGGTAAAAATGTTCTCCAGTCTCAAATGACAAGGGTGTATGTATACCACCATGTTATAGAATCATAGAATAGTTTGGGTTGGATAAGCTATTAAAGTTTGCCGATTTGTGACCATAGGGTCTCAAAAAATCAAAACAACTTCTAAAGAAATGTACTTTTGAAAGTATAACCTATTCTTCTCCCTTCCCTTGCTTGTGTGTGTAACATGCCCAGGCATCAGCAGTGCAACAGATTAAACCTTGATATGATCCATTAATCTGTGCCCACCACAAGAGATACTGGCAGCTCAGCTGCTGGCTACAAATACCTATTAATTTTTGGAGCACATAATATTTGGCATTTCCATAAATGAGTTCAGCCAATTTTCCTTCCCCATATCAAACATGTAACATCACCATAAGACAGTGTGAGATAAGGTGGCAGGCTGGCCGGGCTGGTTCACACTGCAGGCAGGGATATGTGTGGTCCTGCGCAAAGGCCTTACATGGGTTTGAGTTTTCCCAGCTGGTGCTGTCTGGAAGGAAGGAGGGCTGGCATGTAAACAGGCGAACACAAGGCAAGCCTGGGCATGGATTTCATCACCTATGCAGTTCAGATTGGCAGGTAATCCCAGCTGGCCACAAAGCAAGCACAGCTGAGGAAGAGCCCCCTGTTCGTGTCAGTCCTAGAGTATCTTTTCACCTTAATCCCACAGTATGTGAGGTCTGGGTTGATGTCTCTTACTTGCCTTTCTGAGGTCAAGGATTTGCCTCCCAATCGCCTGCCTCCCCAGATGTTGCCATAACTTCTAGATTATAAGGAAGATGTTGTGGCTCTCAGTTTCTCCTTAAAATTCTTATAGTCTGCAGTAAAAACAAAACCAAGAAAATTACTGAAGCAGAACTTTCTTCCTGACCCTCTCTGATCTCACCTATCACTAAGCTAAATCTCTCTCTGAACATTTAATTAGTTATGGAAAGTGGGACAGCTTCCAGTCACTGTGTTTTACTCCTGAGCCTGATGAGCAGGCACTGCCTTAAGCTGTGGGAGAACCTTCCCCTTCTCTGGGGGGGAAGTTGAACCAGGTTCTTCACCCTGGGCTTGAACCTCTGTTTCTCCTATCTCAGATGAATGCTGCGAGCAGAGAACTGTTGAGCAAAGGCAGATAGCATCGCTCTCCTCCCTGTTACTTTCAGAGTTGGATTCCACATAGAAGTTCACAGTGTGAACTGACAGTGGAGAATCCTTTCCTTTCAGCCTGGAGTTAGCTGCCACATGCATTTCCTACAGGTTAGCTTAGGAGAGCTAAAACGTAAAATAAATACAGAGCAGTCAGTTGCTGAACTAATGGGATTAATCATGTCCAGAAGAATATTTTGTTCTAGATTGTTTTCACGTGGGTTATCCCAGTTTATTATGTCAATCTTATTAGGGTACAAGACTGCATAATAAAATAAAAACTGGTGTTGCTCTTGAAGAGCTGCACTTTACTACTATTTCCTTGTGCTGCAGTACACAAATCATATCGAATGCATTGCTCTCTACTGCTGGATTTAGATGGTATTAAAAGTACAGCCTTTAAAGTATTTACATGTGGATAAGTTACTGGATGCTTAAGTTGATCAGGGTATATATTTAAAATCTATTTGTTTTTCATGCTGTGTGACATTTTTGATTTAAAATGTGTCAGTTATTAATTTGGATCTATTCTTGCTCATATTTTGCCTGATCTGAGACAGTGAAGTAGGATTTAATAAAATGAATCTTAGAAGTGCTCCCACTTCAGGTGCATGTCACACTAATGAATGAGTAATGTTAGCATTTTAGGTAGCTGGTTTTATTACAACAATTAATGGATTTTTTTTGTGCACATACAGTGAGAGGAGACAAGTTGTGGAAGGGAATCCAGAAGACGTGTACAATGATGGATGTGATTTAAATATCTTAATCTGAAGTATGGCCAGACACAAAACTTGAGGAGATAGATATTGTCTAAAAATAGCCAACTCAAAATTGTTAGTGTTCTCAGTCATAATGCTGCTTTATGTTTGTTAGTCCCCAGATGCAGATATCTTGGTTGGGCCAACAGAAGCTAGAAGATTTAAATCGAAAGGACAGGACAGGAATGAACTACATGAAAGGGAGAACTGGTGTAAGGCATGCAGTGTAAGTGTTCAGAGCATCCTCATCTCCAGATCAGAAACATTTTAGATGACAATGCCGCATTTTAAATGTTATCTTTTCTGGGTTGTTGCCAGTAATTTCTGTGACATTTTAACTCTTGTTAATGAAGGCAGAGTAACAGCTTTGCAATGTTGGAATGGACACCAGGCCATGTGGCCCTCTAGCCGAGCGTTCTGTCTCTAACTGTGGCCATAAGCAGGTGCCTAGTGAACAGGTCAGACAGACATGGCACAATTCCCTGTTATTCTCTCCCAGCCTTCAACTGTTTCTGTTTCAGGGGGTTTCCATGATTTGTCTGTTAAGTAATTCCCCCTGAACTCTTCCAAGTTGCTGTCCAGTCTTCCCGTGAACCTGTTTATGCTTCTTCCATCCACATCATCTTTTGCTAAGGCATCCCACTGGGCAGCTAATGGAGGGAATGCTCGTGGGTGAATGCTGAAGTGTTCTGTTGTGCTAGGTGCTCTGGTGCCGATCCAACCAAGTCTTCCAGCACATCTTTCAGGATGGGGGCCAGAGTCTCTATCGAGATAAAGTCCCTACAGTGTTAGAAACTGGTCTTGGATTCACTGCTGGATTCCCAGAGATTTACCAGTGATCCTGGCAAACAGCGTAACTCCTTTTTGGAAAAGGGCAAGCAAGACCTTTTCTTGTTAGGGACAAATTTAATTATTGTTTATAATGATATTACACGGGACTTCCTGCTTTAGCCTCTGCAAGTGCTAAGTTTGTTTTTACATAAGATTTTCTTCCAGTTAATATTACAGAAAGCATGCTGGGTTTATTCTCAGCATAAGGTTTTATGTGAAAGCATTAAGGGATAGGATTTGTGCATTCTTTTTAATGACGAAGATCATGGTTGGGAAATTTAAATGCCTGGAAATTACTTTTTCTTTGTCTTTATTTAATCAGACGAGGTCTAATGGAAGATGATGCTGAGCCCATCTTTGAAGATGTAATGATGTCCTCACGAGGTCAGCTAGAGGATATGAACGAAGAATTTGAGGACACAATGGTCATTGATCTGGTCAGTAAATCTTATTAATAGCAAATTTAAAATGGATGGAAGATAATTCAAAAGGAATTTGAGAAGCACAAACAAAAAATTCCAAAATTTTGAGCCTGATTTCCGGTTGTCTGAACATTAAAGAGCAGAAATGATCCGAATACTCCCTAGAACCTACAACTGCAGACTCAGGCCCAATTGATTTTTTTTTTCATAGAAAGGCAAGGAACGTTGGTTAGCAATTTTCCTCTCCAATATTCTGGACTCAGGCAGTAGCAAGTGCCTGAAGTACCATCATGCACCTGGGACTTGTCAACCTGTGAGAATCAGGTTATGACTTATGGTGTATCAGGTGTATCGGTGCAGCCCTCTTAGATGAGTGCTAAAGATGTTGCTGATCTGACTCACCATGCAGCCAGCCAAGGGCAGGAGGAGTGCTGGTGGGGGATAGAGGTAAGACCAGCTCACCCCATCTGATGGAATATTACACGAAGCTGCCTGCTTGGCCTCAGGAAGTAGAAGTGGACTCTCTAAAATCCAGTAACAATGTTTGATTCCGGTTGTTAGCTGGCATTATGAAGAGTTTGGAAACAGTATCATCCAAAGGTATTCTAGGTGTGCCTTCCCTATGCCATTGTCACAGCCATCACTAACTCTTTTGCTGACATGGCTCTTTATGCAGCCAAACTGTGGTCAAACTGATACAGCCAAGTTGTTTCTCTTTTTCTCTTTCCTGGTTTGTTTGATTTCTGGGAGGTGGGGTAGATAGGGGATCCTTAATCAAGGTCTGGTTACCTTACAGACATACACAGAGTTGTTCTGGCACAGCAGAAGGGAGAGCAGGCAGTAGTGGGTGATACCTTACACTGGAATTGCTCCCAAACAGGTCATATCATCAGATGGCAACCTCAGGTCCTTTCATGGTAATGTACTGACTACAGGCAGGATTGCCTTTGTAGAGGTTATAACCTTACTAGCCTCTCCGTTTGGAATTAATACTTTCCTTGTAAAATGGGAAAAAGGATCAGTTTGCATTATACAATACACTTCACCGTTTTGATGCTTTCCTGTTTCTCCTTTCATATCCAAACAATAAGGCATAGGTTACTTTAGGACTGGTCTATAATGTCTTGGAAAGAAAATTTAGGCAATAATTCAGTTGCTGCTGCTGAATACTGAGGTTATTACTAGCGTTCAAATGATTATCAAGTAAGTAGAATCTCGCTTTTACTGGTAATCCAAGGCAAGGAAATGAAGGAATTGATCAAGCCAGTGAAGCTCACATTTACTCTTATGTTCCTAGGGAAGGACAACACAAAGGGTTTAATCCTCAGAAATATTATGAGATCTTAAGTACTTTTTTTTCTAAATCCATTTTTTGAGCATGTCAGAGCTGAAGTTTCACCATAAACTTAAAAGCATAAAGACACTTAAAAGACAGTTTTTATGCAGTCTGGCCTACAGTCCTAATACAAGAACATCGTTAAGTGAATAAGAGCCTTAAGCAAGTCCTCAGCTATCAGCACAGACTTAAAATTACTTTAGAATCCATCAGCTTTTACCCCATTCCTTAAATAAAACATGAATTTAAGAAGTATTCTCCTATGTCAGGGCCTACATTTGTATCAGAGCTTTTATGAAAATCCACGCAAAGCTGCTTCGTAAAGGAACAGGTAACCATGTTCGTACCCATTAGCTGTAGAGCCATATGAATCCTTTATTCCCAGGTAACTGATGTGAGATTCTAAAATGGCTGACACTTTTTTTTTTTTAGCCACCTTCGAGAAACCGGCGAGAACGGGCTGAACTGAGGCCAGACTTCTTTGACTCCGCAGCTATCATTGAGGATGATTCAGTAAGGCTTTACTAGTATTGTTTGCTGTTTATCTGAGGTTCTTTTTGATTATCATTACACCTAGTTAATTACTCTCTTTTAAATCATTTTTCTAGGGATTTGGAATGCCTATGTTCTGAAGTCTGGTGAAGACATTTTACAAATTTGGAACTCTATTGTTTAGAGCTAGAGGCCTATATACTGTGATAGCTTGTATGAAAACCACATTTTTGATGTGATACGGTTTGATTTTTAACCAAATGATTGAGGTCAATCCCTTTTTGTAGTGACAGAAAGAAGAGGAACTTCTTAATGACACAAAGGAATGTTGGCCAATCCAGTCACCTCAGAAGGGCTGATCTAAAAAATCATTTGTATCCCTGTTCTTGACTGTCCTAATACAGATTTTTTTTTTTTTCCTGGATGAGGAGGAAGTTTTAAATTGTTAAGACAGCTGTCGAAATAAACACTGTTCTACATATGTTGGATGGAGGAAGTTTTAAATTGTTAAGACAGCTGTCGAAATAAACACTGTTCTACATATGTTTTCTGAAAACAACATTGAGTGAAAACAGAACTTTTTAACTTTATTTTTCTGCTGTACAATTTAAAACAGTTTTAACATTTGCCTTTTTATGTTTTAAAAGCTAGCCATTTTTATTAAACCTATGCCTATCAGCCATTGACTAGCAATGATGCTATAAGCAGGTCATTCTGGCTACAGAAAAGTGTTTTTGAACACACTGGATTTGATTAACATTATGGTACGCTTATATCCTCTCATAGGCATTGAGAAGAACACTCTTATAGAAGAGCTTAGAATTCTAATGACGTGCATCTCTGCCAAAAAATTTCAGATTCTGATATGATAAACCCAGATTTTATACTCTTGAGAAGATTTATTTTTATTTATAATGGGACATAAAGTAAGAGATGTCCATGAAGCCACTTTTCCAACAGATGCTGTGTAACATTCATTTTATATAGCACATGGGGACACAAAAACAGTAAATTTTCTATTGGTACTTGCTCTGTGCATTTTTAGCAACTTATACCAGCAAATAAAGTATTCTCAGTAAAACACACAAATGGTTCTCAAGTAATCACTTTGCTGTTTTTACTACCTACTTCAAGCCCTGCCAACCCAAGGTACATAAACAGCAACTTTCCTATTAAAAAAAAATAATTCAAGGGTGGGGGAAAGGAATCACTTTAGCATACTAAAAGCAATTTTAACTGTACCATAAAAAAAAGTCTACTTTCCATGCCGTAAATACCCTTTTGCGCTATTTTTGTAAATTAATTTTGCCAGTTAGAAGTACTGTATGTGCTGCATAGAAATTTGTGCTTAGATGGTGAAGTTCTTAAGCTTACAATGGAATACAGCTACATTTTCAGTGTTAACTGTGCATATTAAGAGTAATTCTTTGGGGAAAAAAAAAATATGATTTTTCAAAAAAGTTAAAAACATCAAAAAAAAAACCCAAAAAACCCAAAACATTCTCAGCAAATTCATTGTAATAAGAGATTTTTTCAATGTCTCTGATAATTTGGAATTTCATTATGCTTCAATTTTATGACTCTGCCTAGTAGCTGCTACTTAGTTAAAACTGGCCTGATATCAGAGGTGCTGGCCATCCACAACTTGCACTGACTCTAGTATCTCTAAGAATCAGCCCCAAAATGTTAATCTTCCTTTCTGCATTCTAATATTAGCATTTGAGATACAAAGCAGATTGACCCACTTGGAGCACAGCAGTTTTAGAGGTGCTTTTTTTAGCAACTGCAAAATAACCATGGAGCTTTTTTCTGTTACAAGCTTATTGAAAAACAAAACAACATTAATGCCCGGTGGCATTAATTCCCTCCCTTGCTGGGAGGGAAAAGAATCTAATTTTAAAAACAAACCAGCATTTCACTCAGCTGAGGTTTGTTTCTTACAACATGTGCAGTTCTCAGACATGGTTGCCAAAAATGTTTGACTAGGTAATTCAGCCATTCCTCAGATGTCGGTTGGGTAATGTATAAAACCTGAGAAGTAGCTGGAACTTTATAAAATAACGTTACCTCCCTTCCTCTTCTGTCCACCCCAAAAGTAACAGGGGTGGGCAGGAATGGCTGCATTAAATTGTCATCACAATAATTCTGTGAGCATAGTAGCATAATAAATGCTGCCTGGTTTGAGTCATAGTCTCAGACAAACCTTGTGCTTCACAGTCTTCTGTGTGGAAAACTGATTCCTAATTTAACATTGTAGAATACTGTATAACAAACATTTATTATCACGGTACCTGCAATGGGTTTCCAGTTCAGTTTGCAGTCAATAGGTTTTTGTATTATGAGTGTCTCCTTGATTGGTTTTGCTAGTAATTCTGTAAATTGTACATTTACAATATGAGGTTTTTTTTCCTTTTGTACAATTTAAAACTGATGCTTCACCTTTCATTTAATAAACTATTCAAAATCATGAGTATGATGAGCACCCTCTTCACTATAACTTTCTTTTAAATGCTCGTTTGGACCATCACATCTTGTCATCCCATTTATTAGTAGCCAAAGGAAATACTGAAAGGTAATTCTCACATAGTCCAAGCTTTACAACCAGGTTCTGTACAGCTACCTTACCCATTCAGCCTCAGAGCAAAGGAAAACTCTGGCCTTTTTTTTTTTCCTTCTTCCCTCCAGCATGGTGTGTTTTTGGTTGATCCTGGGGGGTTTTGTTGTGAGATTGCTGTAAATCTGGTAAGTCATCTCACAGGTTGGGAGAGTTGCATTGTTAAAACTTGTAATTTTTTGAACTGTCACAAATTTTGAGAAAAATTTCACTCTCTGCCCTGTACGGCTGAAGTGAACTGGACCACGTGGGCCTTCTTCCCCAGCATGGTGTGTTTTTGGTTGATCCTGGGGGGTTTTGTTGTGAGATTGCTGTAAATCTGGTAAGTCATCTCACAGGTTGGGAGAGTTGCATTGTTAAAACTTGTAATTTTTTGAACTGTCACAAATTTTGAGAAAAATTTCACTCTCTGCCCTGTACGGCTGAAGTGAACTGGACCACGTGGGAAGAAACGGAAATGATAAAGGCTTGGAAGGTCTAACAACCAGCTGGGCTAAATGAAGTTTTAGAGATTCCTGAAACAAAATGTCCTCTTGTTATTCCCATGTCTCAGAGAGAAAGGTGCTATTTTTGTCCAACCCATAAAATGGTTTCATCTCTGTAGTGCTAAAGAAAACTGACTTACTTACCATCTGGCCCACTTCCTAAAGAAAAATCATCTGAGTCAGAAAAAGTAACAAGGTGCAGCAGGTGAGGAACAGGGATAGGATTCAAGGTCTGAACTGCACTCTAGGACTACGCCTGAGACAGAGCCCCAGCGCTACATCTCCAACTGCTTGTAAGTTACGCTCAACTCCCAATGCACTGTGGAACACAGTAAGTAACTTGTCATGCTTCTAAGTTCAAGGGCTGCTCTCTGTTGAAAGGATTTTATTTTATTGTTTCTGCAGGTGACTGGAATTCAAGAGAATCTCAAGTAGTGTGGCCAGAGCAGCTTTCTAGTGTCTTTCCAAAGCGTTGTGCTGGTCGAGCAGCTGCCTGCTTGGAAATCAAGAGGATTTAAAAGCCAAAGTCTTGTGCTGGCAAGGGATAGAAGAGAGGATGAAGTCTATAGAACCAATGAGGTCAGGAAACAATTAAGAAAGGTGGTACTTTTTTCTTTGTGACAATGACGATTGGGTTTCCCATTTGGTGTCTCCTCCTGACTCTGCAAGCTGAAGAAACTATGTGCGTATCGCTTCACTTAAAACAGCTTTTGCCTCTAAACTTGGGACAGCCACCAGCCACTCTCAGCTGCTAATTACCTTTGAAAAATCCTCTTGGTCCTTACAAATTCTGGCTACACCTTTTCTCACAATTAACTAAGAACTCACTCCATGGCAGTGACCCGCAGCATAATGACATTTCAGTTTACCTTCCCTTGTAGTTGCAGCCAGCTCTGTTCCCTGGGGCAGTACATACAGGCACCTGCTCAGAGTGTTTCTGCTGAGATACAACCAGGTACATTCATGCAGCTAGCTTAAATGTGTTTGCAGCCAGGATAGACAGTGTATCTATAACCTGAATGCATTGCCTCTAGCCATCACAAAAATCTGTGGAGCTTGAATGCTTGAAATGCTCCTTTTGTACTGTGTTTTCAGATGATTTTTAGTTGTTGCCTTTTGGTTTTCGATTGGGTTTTTTTGACCCCGCAGGTACAGGCTCCAAGCTCCATGGCTGTACTCACTAGGGCACTGGCTGCACCCACCTGGGAAGAGATGCTACCTGGAAAGTCGCCATCTTATCTTTCTTCCACTTCAGGCATGTGCTTGGGGAGTGAACAGAAGCAGCTGCAGTGTTGCAGGTATGGTAGTTCTTAATATAGTGCCACTAATTACTGAGGTTACTTACAACAGACAGGCCATTACAGGACTTCACGTGCTTGGCAGCTGTTTGCAGTAGTGCTAAACATGACGGTAGCCATTACTCACTACCTTCTGGGGCTGTAGTTAAAATGCAGCTTCTAATGAGCAAAGTGAGCATAAGGCCCAGGGCTGATCAGTAGTCACATCTACTGCAGTGGTTCCTTGCAAGTCTGGCAAATATTCATAGAAAAAATTAGGCTGGAAGGGGCCTCTGGAGGTCTCTATTTCAACCCTCTGCTGAGGGAGAAAAGCCTCCCACGCTCAGGGAGAAGAACTTTTATGTCCCACCAGAATTGTCCTTTTTCCAATTTGGGCGCATTGTCGCTTGTCCTTCAAGAGGAGGCTGGCTCCATCTCCTCTATCCCACCTGTGCCCACAGCCTGGAGGTCACTGATACCAACCTGAGACCCAGTGTTGCATGTAAAAGTTGCAACTCAGGACAGTAGCAGAGGAACAGAATGGATTAGTCTGAGATCAGCAAAGCCTGGATTCCAGTGCACTGAAATCCAAGCTCAGGACTTTTCTCTCCCTGAGTCTGTGGTGCAGGAAGTAGAGTCAGACTCCAAAGGTGGACCCAGGGGTTAGACTTGAACTCCACGGGGGTCTGACTTCTCAGCAGTGAGAGATCACTGCAGCTCTGCCTGTCTGAGCCACCTCCAGGGCCTATGGAATGAAGGAGCCAAGGGAGCATTTGACCTCAAGCAATTAGTAACAGCTCGCCTGCAGCAGGCATTGCAGGTTGTGTTGATTATTAACCCATCAAAAAGGCTTTGTAGAGATGAACTCATAAGACCCCAAACTAAATGAGATATGTAATATGATTTATTGATGGTCATTAGCAAAATCAAAATGAAAAGAAGTATTTCCGTTGCAAAGTAGACCTCCACTTAAACAGAGCATTTGTGTTCAGAATACTGCCATGTCTTCCAGCATGGCCAAGCCCCTCCTCACACTCACAGTGGGATATTAGCATGTTTCTTCCAGGGATTGGACTGTGTTTTACTAGCCAGGACATCTAGGTCATGGCAGATGCGCATGCGGGTGGTCGAAGGCTGGATGATATCATCAACAAAACCTGTTTAAAAAAAAAAACACACACACACACATGAAGTGTTTGCCTCTCAGCCTTCTAAATCTAGGTTGTAATATAAATTAGCAAAATCAAAACAATATTTGGAATAAACAGTTGACAAGTTACAAATTAACTTAAGAAAATAATTTAGAATAACCTGAAAAGGAAATATTCCTGTGTCAGTAGTTTTTAAATTAGAAACATTTGCTTCTTTTAATTTTTGCAAAAGTTAGCAAGCCAAAAAATGTTAAGGGAGGGGGCTTTACTCACTGAGTACTGCACCTGTTACTGCAAAGTTTTAGACATACCATCTCCTTCCATCTACTACTATTAGTATGATTTAAAGGTTCAGAAGTGTTGATTAGAAGAGACATCCCTGGACTTTGCATGTGCAGGCATCTGTTTTTTTCTGGCTCAAACAGCAGTAATAGTAATAGTCTACTGCAAAACCACAGGGAGCAATAATGTACATATTGGCTGTGGTGGAAAACAGCTTGGTTAAGTCTTCCCAGCTGTGTGGCACTATTAACAGGATTTAAATGAAGTACAAAACCGATCAACAGGGTAAGCCCTCCCCGTTTCCAGTTATGCTGGCTGACTCCAGAGTCTACAGAACTGCCTTGGAGAGCACAGTTAATGCTTCAAAGCTAGAAGTAAAATTCAGAAGTAAAAACAGTGGGAAAATTTACTCCAAAGCGTCCTGGGGAACATCACTGAACTGAACTAGACTCTGACCCTTTCTTAAGGCCACTGGTCTGCATCTAGGACTGTCAAATAGATGGCCAAAGCACCTGTACTTTTAAGGAAAAGGCTGAGTTTTGAGATGCTTTCTAATATCTACAAAATTGAAAATAAGTTCTTCAGTGCCATCCCCACATCTCACCAGTCTCTTTCCATCTGAAGATGTGTTTTGTGTCTAGATGTGTTCTTCCTTCACATGCACGAGCTATGGTTAAACATCACGTAACCATATCACTTTCTGACTCGCATACAAATGTCTTGCCTAACTTATTCATTAGCAAAAAATTTATTCAGTAGCTAAAAATTTATCTACGTGCAACGGCAAACTCAAACAGGGGACACAATGTGCAAGATAACCATACCTCTCATGGCTGCGGGAAAGGGGTTTGCAAACTTATCCACATATTCTGCCTCTGCATCTGCCTCTTTTCCTCTGAAAATGATCTGGACAGCACCCTAGAAAGATAAAGCCTACAGGTCAGTGATGGTAATTCAGCCCATACAGAGGAAAGCTGTCCGCTTTACCAGCCCCTTCCCCCCACCACAGTATACAAGCGTGCATTCAGTAAGCTGCTTCAGGGAAAATACCAGTTGTCTTCGTCTTGCTAGGCCACCTCTGTGCCACGATAAAGGTGTTGATGGCTGCTGCACACCAGTGTGAGAGGCAGCCTGGACTTACCTTTGCACCCATCACTGCCACCTCTGCAGTAGGCCAGGCATAATTTGCATCTCCTCTTAAATGCTTTGAACTCATCACATCATAGGCACCCCCATAGGCCTGGAACAAAACCAAAGGGATTAATTAGCGTGAAGTGACCTCGCAGCAGCAATAGCCTACATTCCTCTTGCAGCTTTTACTGTTCCAAAGACAAGCAAGTGGGGCTCAATTTTACCTGAAGGAGAGCATGAGCGTCTCCATTTTGCTACAACAGTCTCCTAAGACTAGACATCTCTTCAACTAGAACCACAAAAGAGCAAGGAAGGGGGCTGTTGGTAACTAAGACCATTCTTGATGGCAGATAAAGAGGAATCTGCATATACCTGGAACACCAGGCCTTAACCTACACCCTGCACATGGGCGCAAACAAACCAGTCGGCATGGTACTGGAATTTCCTGGCCAGGGAATGCAGGACTCTGACTCTGCAGCGCTCCACTCTGGTACTGGAAGTGGTCCAGACAGCAGTGATGAACAGATACTGCAGAACTGCAGAGCAACTGCAGTAGAGTCTGTTTGAAGGCATTACTGAAAACTACAGCAAGGCTGCAAGCTTGGGAAGTAAAGGATGGCAATATTCAGAAGAATCAGAGAAGGCAAAGGAACAGAAAGAGGGAAAGTTCTTTTTTTCTTTTTTGCCGTGATAAGTCAAAAGCCTATCAGAAAAAACAAGCAGGAGGGGCAGACCAGCAAGGAAAAAAAAAAAGCTAAGCCTTTTAGGACCCAGAAAGTCCCCGGAGCTTATGGCAGCATGCTGTCAGGTACCTTATAGAAAAAGAGAAAGGAAGAAAATCAAGTAGACTGTAGCAAAAGTGTATAGAAGAAGAGAAGCCACACGAGCGTTAAATCTGCAGACACAGCAGAAGAAAGATACAGTCGGCACTGGTTTTGGAAAAGGAGACAAGAATGGCAAGAATAGAGAAAGAAGATCGCAAGGATTTGCTGTGTGCAGACAGATGGCATGTCCTCAGTGAGACAAGCTGGGTGACAGAGGACAAATACTTGACTGAAGGCACTCCAGGGAGAAAGCAAAGAGCAAAAACATGCGATTTCAGAGGAGGGCAGAGACAAGAGGAATGAAGGAACTGAGGTAATAGTCTGAGAATAGAAGAAATGGCCTCCTGTAACCTGACATGAAGAGGTGTCACCAGACGGGACAAACAGAGATGTGACAACAATAGAAAACAGAAGTGGGGCAGATGGACAAAGCTTCGCATAACTAAAATTGCTACTAGTGAAAACAGGAACTCCAAAAGAACGCCATGGAATTGTGCCAACTTACCTTTCTGGTGATGATAGTAATTTTAGGCACAGTTGCTTCTGCAAAGGCAAACAGTAGTTTTGCACCATGACGTATGATTCCACCATACTCCTGTGCTGTACCTACAAATGACAAAATTTTTTTCACTCCAGGGAACTAACAAAAACCCCATATGGAGTTTGGCAATTGTCATCATCCATTACCGGCAGCAAACCTAACAACAACCAGAGCCATGTTAATATCCAGGAGAAGGTAATATCCAGGTGATGTTCTCCAAGATGCTGAGCAACTCTACGAAAAAATCTCTCGCCAAAAGCAGCACATATTTGTATGTAAGGTCACAGAACTGTAACGCTCACCAGATGGTATCTTCCTAGGACCAAAATACAGTTACATCATTTTCAAGACTCCAAATGTGACTAGCAGTGAAAAACACAACCCACATTCACTTCCCCACAAACCCACTCTTCCAAACCCCCTTTTTTCTACACCATACTGAAAGGCAGCTTGGCTACCATACTAAAGACCTATTCTAGTCTTCCTTCAAGCAAGCCCAAAATGATGGACCTTAAAAGACAGAGCATGAATTCCTCTAGAAGGATTCTCACAGCAGGTGCTTCTGGAGAATGGTCATATGGAGCAGATAAGAATGCAAGTCATCCATTTTATAGGATGTTCAACACAGTTCTGTCCCAAACACAAGCCTACATGACTTGACTTGGAAATGGCAATCCCATGTACTTTATTTCTAGGATTTCTGAATTTCAGACCACTGGATATAACTCTACAATTACTTTCGAGCAGTTTATCCAGCTATTGCCTTTTGCTTTCAGCACCTGAGATAACCTCTTAGAGTACTTTGGGATCTTTTTAATGGATTTTTAAAAAAAAAAGTAAGATTTTAAGTAAAAATTCTTCTGTGAGGTTTTTTTTAAATAACTTACTTGATAGTCTGTTTGGCGGCTTGACTTTAATGCTTCCTCTCAAGTGTAATTTGAGTGTCTAGTAATTCATGCCTACACTTACAAATGTCTCTTCTCAACTGCAATTTCACTTTTGGTTCTTGTATTTCTCTCCAGCCAGTGGGACCTGTCAAGCCTGCAGAACCTTCCCAGCAGCAGAAATCAGAACAGCCACATCTTCTTATCCCAAGCAGCAGTCTGAACACAGCTGGGACGCTCAACCCAGACCCAGAAGCTGGGAAGCACTCGCAGACCCTATAGTCTAGTCACAGCCTTAGTTTCTAATTCATGCTTAGAACAGAGTAGCCAGTCACTTAAAATGCCTCATGCGTAAGCTCAATTCAACTGTTACTTGAACTATTTATACTGTCATCCATGGCCAATTAACATAAACTCTTTTCTGGCCATAGATTCAGTCCCAAACTTGTTCTAAATGTGTTTTTATCCAGCTACAGGATATGAATGCCTTAAATGCCATCTCTGTGCACACCTATTACATTGGGGACTATTTAAAGTGTTCGGGTCACTAACACTGTGAGATGTTTTGTACACCTCTGTGAGCCGGTGCGACAGATTCTTTCTTCTTCTCTACTGAACAGGGAAATTAGGTGATCAACACCCTCAGAATTTATTACTTAATCTAAAATTTCTAATGCTAATGTACTAGTCTTGTCAAACTTTAAATACAACAGTTTAGGATCACTATCAAGCCTCAGCTCTCCTCTCTTTACTTTTATCTTCCATTTATCTACTTTTAAACCAACATTCTATTATGCAGTATTAAGTTACTACTTTTCATTGGCTGTATGGAAGAGCTTTGTTCTTGAATTCTCAGCAACTGTCCAAATCTAGATTGCTGTAGTGGCCCCTGAAGTGAACTAAGCTGCTGCTTGGTCCACCTCAGACAAGGAAAGTGTGTCTACAGCAGGAGAGAAAGGAGAGAGGGCAAGAGGGAAGAGGAAGGTTCTGTTAAGCCTTCTGTATTGCCTTATTGTTAAAACATGCAAAATACGTTGTATTAAAATAACAACTGGAATGTTAACTAGCGATATTTTGATGCTTTAGTATCTGTAGAGGCCTTGAGGTAAACCTTGGTTTATACAAGTTTTAACCTTCTATTCAATTGTATGAAAGACAGCATGTTTATCAGTATAACTTTTATATTCCTCTCACAATCTGTTTTCTAACAGGTCATTTTAACATTAACTGCTCATATAGCCTGTGCTGTCAAATCTCGGACCTTTCCTTACTGATTTACCCAAAGCTTCTAAATCATGGGCATTTTTATCTGAAAAAAGTGCCTTGGAGCATGAAAGAACCTAAGCTTTCAAAGATACAGGGAGGGGGTTTGTGTATAACTGAATCAATGGCAACCAAGGACATACTTCCCCCCCCCAGCTTCATCCTTTTACACATTTGGGCATTAAGTACAGCAGATGAAGCTGGCGGATGAGGTAGACAGTTTCTCTTGCCACAGCAAAGCTTGGATAGCAACAGGGGCCTGTATTAGTTCAGTAACTCCAGTGCTGAGCAGATGTTGTTGGAATGCGTCTTCACAGTACCCTCAACTGCCACTCCTAGCACTGCTTCGACCAGTGGCCTCCCTGCCCCCAGGAGAATCGGGAGTGCTGCGCAATCACAAAATCCTGTCCAGAGGACTAAGAAACAGTGTGTTGGACTGATTTCCACTGCCTCTCAGGAAGGTACAGTCTCTGCTGGGCCTTCTGCTACCACACTATCCAGCATACAGGCATATAAATAAAACAGCTGAGCATTTAAAGGGACATGGAGTCTCATTGTAATAAAGAAAACAGTGTAACTTCCATACCATTTATGACAAGGGCAGCATCTCCAGGGAATACTTTTTTTTTTTTCTTGGACAGGCCACAGTCAACAGCTTTGCAATTGTGCTGCGATTCCAGACAGTAGGACATAGCTTTCCAGAGCACGATATACCCACGCTCAGCCCTGGCAAACTGGTCATCCCAGTGTCTCTATCAGACTGCTAAATGCTTCAGCATTAGCTTACTGCATGAACTGGCCCCCTCCTCAGTGAAGCCCAGCAAAGCTTTGTGATCTCAGAACACACTGATGGCAGTATTAGTGGCATAGTTAGGCGCTTACTGCATTTTTCTGCAATTTTTTACATATTTCAATATCCGTTTGTGATGGCTACTGTACTTAGATTACAGAGTTTCTGTCCCAAAAAGTGGCATTTTAAAACTTGGCTTATTTAAGTCTACTACAGTAAAGGTCGTCTCACAGAGTTTTTAAAAGGGGTTTTTAACACCACCACCCCCCTGCAGCTAGCTGAAATATAATGGCAAGGCATACCTGGCAAAAATCCAGGAACATCCACAAAAGTAATCAGAGGTATGTTGAAAGCATCGCAGAAACGAACAAAGCGGGCTCCTTTCACAGAAGAATTTATGTCTAAGCACCCTAAAGTGAAGAAAACAGGGTAAGGTGTTAACCGTTCCAATGATCTGCTAATGGCAGTGATTCAAGGCAACGTCAAAATCAGGCTCTATTTTAGCTGTATTGTCGTCTTTAAAACAAAACAAATCAAAAGCTTATCTGTAGATAATGTGGCGATCATCTGCCATGAAGTTTTGCTGGTTTAGAACTAAGACTAGAGTACAAGCTACATTCAACAGGCACTCATTTCATTTTTCTGACCACTGTGCACAGAAGCTTTCTATCCCCAAAAGTAGCAGTTTAAGTTATATTCTTGTAATTTAAAGTATTTTTCTGTAATTTTCTCTTTGCTGGTATTCTTTCAGATCAGTCATATTGAAAGGCTAGAGAGTTCTCCATTTAAAAAAAAAATTTCAAAAAAGTCCACTAATATTTTGAGAAAGATCAGCATTTTTTGTAAACATGCTGCAAAGTATTCATGTTCTGTTTCAGTGCCATTTAGAACTATATTATGTGGTATATATAATAACTGTATTATTAGGTATTATAAAACCTAAACGCATTTTGTATAAGAGCATCTATCGGAAACATTAAAAATGTTTGTTAAAATTGAGAATATCAAACGAAGACTAAAGTAATATTAAAACCTGCTGACTGTCTAGTGTCTTGATAGTCATATCTTATAAAGATTATCAAAAGAATAGAACATCATACTGGGTCATCTGATTTTCCCAAACAAAAAGGCACAACCTTAAAAACAAGGAGCGAAACAGAAAGTCCTGATTAGTGAAAGTCACTTCAGAAATTACCTAGTTAGGAGAGAAACCAAAATCCCTCGACAGTTAAAAACGTAAGGACGATCTTGGCTATAGCTACATGTTGTACCTTCATATCTAAATTATTTGAGGTCAAGAGCCCCACACTTGTGTGTCTAAAAGCTTTGCATTTTTCTAGCTATAGCCAAAAAAAAAAAGTTACCTCACCCTACAGAAGAGTTTTAGGTGTTTTAATGCTGTGGCAGTAAGTACGTAGTTTCCATATTATGCTTAACCCGCTTAATTGCAGGCTGCTGCCAAACAGGTCTCATACCCACCCTGCTTATGTGCTCCTACCACTGCTCTTGTGCTGGATACAGCAATTGTTTAGTTTACCTGTGAGCAAGATCACCTTGTTGATCCACTAAAGAAATTAACTGTTTTTCAGTTAGTTTTAACATGTCACGGCTGCATTACAATGAGATTCAAGACAAAGAAAGTGGTAGAAAAACATAGTGAGAATGAGTGGAGGACCATACAAAACGTAAGCAGTTAATCTCATAGCCAGACAGCCTTAAAAAGCATGCAAAAAAAAGACGAAACAGAGAGGAGGCACAAACACTGTTAAAAACTCGCACAGCTAACTCTAACCTGATGCTACTTTGGGTTGGTTGCCCACCATCCCAACAGTTCGTCCATTCATCCTGGCAAATCCAACAACAATGTTTCTGGCATAGGAAGGCATGATCTCGAAGAATTCCCTTTCATCAGCAATCTGCAAGGGTGAGAGTTAGGCAGAGCCCTTATGAGGTCATATATGTGTATTTATATACACAGGCAAACACAAAATCAGTTATGTTAGTATCAGAACTTTTAAAACATTTCAGAATTTGCAGAATTAAGGAAAAAAAGAAACCTGTTAATCTTCTCTGCAACCTTCATTCCAGGAAGGTTCATTCCACCATAACTAGTGCTGCATTTACTTATTATCAGAACTGCCACTTAAGCATTTCATCAGAGAACATCTTTATGACATTTCCTCTGTAGTGAGCCTTTTTTCCTAGCTTATAACAAATTAAAACTTCAAATCAAGATGTCAAGGACTTCTTTCTCGCAACTTAATTATTGGCAAACTACACTTTTAAAGAACAATTTCCAGTGATAAAAAGCAAATAGTACTTTATGGAGCTCAGAAACTCTCCACGACATGTTTAATATATACTCTGTTTCTTTGGAAGTTCAGAGCACTTCTTTGGAAGTTAACAGAGACCAATATAGCATGCGTCGCTGCGTGCATCTCCCCCGAAGTCACTGACGGTGCATACGATAGAGAACGGAGAAACAAACACTTTTATCTGCACTGGAGGAATACACACACTACACCAAACACATCTATCTGGAACCACGAATCCCTGGTAGCTGCGCTTCTCTCTGGGGCTGAGGTTCCAGTGTGTGCTCTGCAAAGTGACATCCACTGGTGTGTAACGCAGTATCAAAATTCACAAGTTCAAAAAAGATCATAATTATAAGTGGAGCAGTAGCGACACCTATACATGGCTGCCTAGTGTTTTCTACTAGAATTCCTTGTTTTCAACTGTTTATGACAACTTTGCCTATACAGACTGCAGTTTGCCAGTCATTTCCGAGACTGAGGCAAATGAAAAGTTGTGGAAAATGTAAGTATTATTAAAGTAGGTTTATTTCCTTCCTTAACACTTCTGAAGCCTGTGGGAGGATTTTTTTTTCTCCTAACTCACTTAGCTTTTTTTTTTTTAAATGCCACCTTTTAACTTGGAACAGGTAGTACTAAAATTCAGAATGGAAGAATCCAGAGATTAAAAACATCCTGAGCTTGCTTTCTCCACTAAAATGAGCCTAATGCAGCCAGCTGCAAACTGAAATGTGTTAGCTGAATGAGCGTGTGGGGAGAGACAGTCAAATAAAATAGCAGAAGGGATAATCTGTAAAGGTCCTACAAACACAGCTGAACTCCCCCCACACACACACCATTTGTGTATGCTGCCTGTGAAGTGGAGTTACTCAGCTTCATCATCCACCTCAGAACCCTGGGTCATCTGCCACTCAACATCTGGGTGGTAGAAGCAGCAGCTGGAAATTTTAATATTCAAAATTCAGACTCTCAGGGTGCTCTGCAGGGGGCTGTAACAGTTCCATGTGATAAAACTTCTTTTACAACCATGTTCTCTGCCCAAGCGTTTATCACGTAGTAAGTTGTTACAACTGGAGAAGTGAAGTACTCAAAGTTAGGCAAGAGAATTATCAGCATTGCCTATGCTGCTTTAATAAAACCTCCATTATTTATATATCGTGATACTGGCTTTCAGGGTTTTTAAAAAATAGTAAGATGCTTTCTTCCCTGCTACCCTCCCAGGAGATCTGCCTCACTTAATGAAACTTTAGTATTGGAGTTTCCAAGCTTCTGAGTGCTTGACTTGTAATTAAAAAAATATATTCTTGTACCGTCCATGTCCGTAACTGTCTCTTAGAATAAATAGAGAAGGGTAAATCTTTGAATACACTCTATGTAGTTTATCACCTTTTATAAAAAAGCGATAGAATTCAAGACCATTGTAACAAGGTGCAGGGAGGGAGGCAAGTGATAGAACTCAAAGCAGGGGGTTGTTTTGAGCCCAGAGAGAAAACTGAATTACAGCATCTTTCGTCTGTACAGTTATGCATGCAGCATAAGAAGACGCATCCTGAAAACAAATCTTAGGATTCCTTTCATCTACTAAAATCTTTTCTTCTGCAGTTTTTGTTGTCCCTTTGTTCATGGCTACTGCACAGGTAAAAATAGTAACTTGCAAAGACTAAAAAAAAAAAAAAAAAAAAAATCTTCAGTGCCATTCTATCTGTTTCTTTCAATTATTTACACACAGAACATAATATATCCTTAATATATCCTTATTAATCTCAAGAATGCTCACACGAGCAGACTTACGGAGTGTATGATATCCAGCATGTCGTAGGCTTTAGTAGATTCAATTGGGACAACTGTGTCCAGCTCAGGAACCAAACGGTCACTGCAGAAAGTAAGTAAGCGTGAGCAACAGTATTTACAGATCAGATGAATACCAAGAGAAACAACTTGGGCAAACAATTCCACCTCTCTGAGACTTGATGGAAACTGCTTCTCAAGTATGGGGAAGAGAAACAGGCCTCTTCACCTCAGCCAGTTGTGCCTCAGGCCACTGAGCCCTCATGCACCAGGAGGACAAAAGCCTGACCGACCTCTTCCTGAAGGAGACATCTCTTCTACAGGCACCTCTGCTTATGAAACCATCTCCTGGAAATACTATTTCTCCTCTTTGACTAGAAGAGCCTAATATTACACATGCTGAGTATCACAGCAGGGAACTCGAGAGGCAGGCAAATGTTACAAATGGCAGTCTGCAGGGGGCACTGGAGGCATGTTGGACACTGCGTTTGGGCACAAGTTGGCAACGTGGAAAAGGAGTTGGTAGAACAAGCGTCAAGCGGCAGAAGCAGAAGAGCCTGCTCCAGTCCTTAGAGCTGGACAGCCAAAATGGTTTCTCCCAACGGCAGAGCAAGGTTTCCTGTCATATACCTGGATCTACTGTGCACACAAAGTTTAGGAGCTGCACGTTTACAGCTCCGATCCTTTCCCTGCCCACGTTGTGCACTTGTGGTTTCGAATACACTTAGCCGTAGGAAACCTTTCCATACTTATTTCCCCTGCCACCAAACAAGCAGAGGTTCATGGGTGGGGAAAACATCCACTCTCACCTTCTTCAGTTTAATGGCTGTGTTTAAAGAATCTTTACTGTTACTCTGCTTAACTCAACAGTGATGCACTTCAGGTGGAGCTTTACATTTAACAAAAATGCTGCCTCCCTGTTAGCAGCTGACACTATCAGTTACCCCCATCTTTGACCACATTAGCTTCATTAAGGACCTACAAATGTTAGCATTCACTGGGTCTTTGGATTCATTCACAGTCCCGGTGGGGGGTGTCAATTTTTATAAGTCACCACTGAGAAGACTTCAGGGAGTATTATATTTGTGCTAGTCCATAAAAATACTGTTCTGTATTTGTTTAGTGCTAGTCCATAAAAATACTGTCTGTAAATGGTGTTTCTGTGGAGTTCTTATTGAATTACTATTTTAACAATGCCATGATTTAGTACATTTAAAACAAGACAACACAAGGCTCTAGACACCCGATTTAAAACTGAAGGAAGTGATCTGCAGTTTGTCAAAATCAGGCAAAAACTAATAATGCAAGCCCCAGGGCTGTCTCTGTGCTCCCTCACATAGACAGGACTGGAGAGGCACAACTCCTTGCCGAGAGAGTGAGATACATCTATTAATAGAATAAAACTGGCAGCAACACTTCAAGTATTTTTTCCACATGATTAAGAGAATGCATGCAAATACTTCCATAAAATGATATAATGAAACCTTAATCTGATGAAAGCAACCAATTTTAACATACTAAACCCCAAACTACAAAAGACCGTAAAACTTTTTCTTGTCCATAGAGTAGATGATAGGAATGTGCTCTAAGTTCTGTCCATTACCTGTGGTAACCCAAAGGATAAGGAAAGTGGAAAAATGAAATTACTGCTCCCATAAATTCACAGTGCTGTAGAGTACTGAGGGAAATTATAACGGCATTAAAATGAATAACCACCATCAAAACGAAGGCATTACCCAGGATATCACAAGTTTCAAAATCTCCTTCAAATCATTACAGATAAAGGACATCTGGAGCTTGCGAGCAGAGTCACTGGACTTACGAGGTTGAGAACTGTGTTTCTTACAGATCCCGCTTATCAGGAAGGAACTGCTGCTCATCATCAAAGCAGTCATCTGAAGCCTGCGACAGCTTGAGACACTCTCACCCAGATCAATATTGGGTTTCATTCAATACAAAAGGGAAACCGTACTCGGTTACCAAGAATTGGTAATAACCTCCTCCAGAAATTTGTATGCACACTTCAGGCTTTAGAGGAAACGAAATTTGTTTATAGTCAAAGACACATAAAGGTAAAATCACCCCCTACAATATACCAAATGCAATGAACTAGACACCCTTCAAAGGGAGGGGGCATATTCACCATTAGTCAACTTGGTACTATAAGGAACCTTCTAACTCTTTAGAACCCAGGCCACTGACATCAAAAACTCCAACCGACAGAAGCTTCAGCAACCGAGACTGACATTTTTCAACACCACAAAGAACCTACCCACCTAGGGAAAAAACCAACCAACCAAAACAAAAAAAACCCACCAGCTTCCAGACTTAACAATGAAGACAAAAGTACATTACATTTAATTTGCATTATTCGTGGCAATTTTTTGTGGTGTGAAAATGATGCAATGAGAAATAATTTACTCTAGAGGAATGGGCTTTGACTGGAGCAGTGGTAAGGATCAAACACATCAATTCAAAGCAAAAGGAGTCTATTAAGACGTCAGTATGTCCAGATGAAATATTACCAATGTAAGCATTAAGACCACAAATGGGAGAAATACTGGAGATGCTGCTATAAAAACAGGCAAATTTAACAAACAGATCTGTCTTCACATGTACAAAGACTACTAAATTGAAGTTCTTAGTACAAACTATTGAGCATTTATTATACTGTGATCCTCCAATAATGTATCTGGCACTACATAAGAGATTGTCTCCCTTAAGAAAATAAAGAACTAATCTCTCATACCTTAATAGCTACAACGTAACTGACAGCTTCTCACAAGAAAATAAACCGCCTATTATGAGATACATTGATGAAAAAAGAACAGACTGTTGTTTCTATAATGAAATTAAAATATCACATTCAAGTCTAGAGAGGGTAATTATCCCAGTACAACTTGTTGAATGCTTAGAAACAACATGATAACCTCAGAGATAATCCTCCAAATTTACTAAATAATAGAAGAGATTTGCTTTGGTTTGTCACTATCAAACCAGAACAGTCTTCAAGTTTATTAAACTCCTGAAGACCAACATCTTAGAAAAAATTAGGACCAGTAACTAATTGACCTGTCTGACCATTCTCTAAAAGCAATTGGCAAATTTATTTCTCTAATAGTGAACAATGTATTTCAGGTACCAGAGCAGTGATTTGTAAAATTGATCCAAAAAAACCTCCCCAAACAAATTGTTTCAAAGACATTGCAAAGAACAGTGAAGCATGAAGAGAAGATAACCTTCCCAACTCACATGTTAAAACCTTCACACGTGTAAGAACCACAAGACATAGATCACACACATCTGTGGAACTGAAAGGAACAAATTCAGGAGCAGCTCCCATACAGGAGGGGGCAACAACCTCTTACGGGTTCCCTACAGAAAGGGCTGAACTGGGGGTGCAACTGGATCTCAGGTCAAAATGCTTTTGCTCCATTGACATTCTCCGACTTTAACTCTACTAGCAAGGCCGTCTACTCAAGCAGCCCGGTACTGGCTCTCTGGCTGCCCCTCTATCTCTTGGAAAAATTCTCTGATAAAAATCCAGACAGTCGCCGTTTCTCCCCTCTTGAAATGACTCAAGTCCTTCCTTTGTTATGTTGCCAACTACACAATGAGCCTGATGATAGACAAGTACCTAATACATAAAACCTTCTGCCTCCTCTGCCTCCTTGTTGCTTCCCCACCTCTAACCTTAATGAGCAGAACTTACCCAACAGACCCATAACTGACAAAGCAGGGCAAGTTCTCCCCACTTTTGTTCACTGTGCTATCTTCTGCCTCGCTTGTTTCAAGGGACTGTGACATCTGTACAGAGATTACTTTTCCCCATATTCTGGACACAGCCTGCATAACATTGCTTTCAGAAAATAAAAAAAAATTAAATCTATCAGTGAGCACGTATGTATGCACACATGCATGTTGAAACACTTCCCATATTCACACCCCACAATGCAGAATTATCAGCCAAGATCCCAGGCACAAAACACTCATTTCTTTACACTCCTTGAGCCAGAGAAGCAATGAAATTTGGTGGACAGAGACCACAGATCTCAGCCAGTCTCCTCCTACCTGGGATCATGGCATTCACAGACTGGCGCTGGATCACGGTTGCTAAGAGGTAAATAATTAAAGAACTCTCGGAGATTAAGTAAAGCATCTATATCGTTCTCAAAGGCTCTGTGCGCGACTCCTGGAAAGAAACAGTTAAGCTGTTACTGAAATTATTTTGCAAGGTTTCATTTTCAAGTACGTACCAATAAAGATACAAAGAAGTAACAGCAAGAATTTTTAAACCCGAGCTATTAACAATCACGAGTTTTAAGCCACCAAATTTGACCAGCTAAAAGTATCTAGAAAATGCATGGCTGTATCAGACTTCCTCCTTAACAGGTCTGGATTGTTGATCTCCTGTTTAAAATAATGTAAACTGGTTTCTCAGCTGTCACCGACCTAGCTGGATCCCAGCCTTCTGGAATTCAATCCAGGTTACTGTGCTGCACTCAAGCTTTGGACTACAAGTTCTTCTATAAATGCTGGATCTGAGCAGCATCTATGTTTGTGGTTTTGGTTCATCACCAGTTCAGTTCAGATAGAATTTGAGATCCCACAGTCATTTTGAGCCTCAAGAAGATTCATGAGTCACCAAGTTTTCCCAGAGGGAAAAGAAAAAAGCACTTAATCTCACATTGCCACTCAGTTCATAGTTAAGAAGTTCAATCGGTTATGTTAGTAAGCAAACAAGGGATTGTTAAGAATCTTTCAACCCCTGCAAATTTCTGGACAACAAACAGAAAAACCCGCACCACCCCAAGCCTGCTTTGCTAAGCCCTGCCCTCCTACAACCTTCCCACTTCTAGAATCTTTTGTGGATTTGCCACTTTCTCTTCTAAATCCCAGAACTCTCCCACACTCCCACTTTTCCTATTTTGTTTTCCATTACTGAAAAGGATCAACAAGAGAGCCCTATAGAGAGTAGATCCTGTGCTTAAGTAGAGTTTTATCACTTAGGCTCAAGTGACACCCATGAATACTAAAATCTGTATTAGACAATCAGCTGTTTAGCTAGAACAATTATGTCATTTACTTTGAAGAGTGACTAGTATGTTAAGTAAACTACCCAGCTCTCACCAGATACAGCAGTGTGCGTCTTCGCACCCCCAAGCTGCTCTTGGGTGACATCTTCATTGGTAACAGACTTAACTACATCCGGGCCAGTGATGAATAGATAGGATGTATCCTGGGGGAGGGAAAAAAGCAAAAACACAGTAAATGCTAGACCCAAGCTGCAAAAGCACCTAAGGAAAAGCCACAGTCTCTAGAGACTTTCCCCAAAATAAGAAAACAGTAGAACATAGGGCCAATTTTCTTCAAAATCCTTAATGTATTTTATTAAAAATCCATAGAAAATGCAATTATCCACAAGTTATTTGGGAAAGTTTTTCTTAACTTTGCATGAAAAACAAACTTGATCCAAAGTAGGAGACCATCTCAAAAAAAACCCTTTCATGTGGGGTCAGTTTGTGTCTGATCAATGTTACCAGCAGCAGATCAGGATATACTCCACCCTTACCTTCACCATGAATGTGAAATCGGTTAAAGCAGGCGAATACACAGCTCCACCAGCACAAGGACCCATAATGAGGGAGATCTGTGGAACTACCCCAGAACACAGAACATTTCTCTGCAATAGAACAGGCAGGCATCTAGTTTTACCAAAGGAAGTGCATCTTTAAGTCTGTGCACAGATTCTGCATGAATTCACAATCACAAACAGAAGAGGACAGCTTGCTTTATTTACTGGGAGACAAATATCTGGACAGAATGTCTTGATGCAAATAGAACTAAAATAATTGTTGCTACTGTTTTGCTTCTTTCTGTTCCCATACATTTGATTTCATATACCATGCAATGACTGCAAAGGAAGATGGAATGTGCAACCTCAACAGATGCTGCAGGGGCAAAAACTTCACTGAGCCTGGAGTGGTGAGAAGTGCATATATCTGAAATTTGAACATATAGGTATGCTATTGCTCAGAGGTAGAAGTAAGCTTTACTAACCAGCTGTGGCAGAAATTCTTTTAAAATCAGATTCCTGCACTGGCTTGAGTTTTATACAATGGTGAATTACTGCTGTCCACCAATATAGATGGCATGTTGTCCAAAAAAATGTTTACATTGCTCAACTGGATTACAATTGACTTCTGCAACTGCTCAACTGTGTCATCCCAGATCGCGCTAACCCAAAAGATTGTTAGCATCTAACTTGTCATCTCACCTGTTCGCACTCCTACTGAAAGCACAATCATGTTTATGTTTTGTGCACTTACTTTAAAACTGCGTGTTTTGTAGACATATAAAATGATGTCATTTCGGGGGGAGATCAGTAGTGTGTCTAGAGGAAAAATTCTTGCATTAACCACAAAAATATCGTAGAAAGACAAAATTTTCACCAGTCCAATCAGTACTGGATGTCCCCAAACGGTAAGGTTAACAAGTCCCGTTGTACTGCGTACCATTCTTTGAACAGAAACCTCAGATTTGCATCATCTTTTTTTATTCCCCTCAAACTTTTTTCCCCACTGACCTACCAATGACAGAACAGGCACTTGGTGCTTCTGATCCGACTTTCTCAAGTTTTCTTCAAGTGCATATAGTTTGATTTACTTTAAGTCCCTTTTTCTGCAGTGGAAACCTTTCACCTTTTATCAGCCCTATTGAAAACAAATCTGCTGTGTGAAATTCTTAACATGTCTGTATTTCAGAGGAGACATGGGGACAGCTGGTGGTGGATCACAACCATCAGTCACCTAACAAAACACCCTCTGAACTACAGCATGCCTGTCTCAGACAAACGGAAAAACACTTGAGAGAAATTACATCCCCACACAGGCAATCTATACATTAGTGTGAGTCAGAAAGTTAATTGAAAGAGAACCCCCACTGACCTACCAACTTGACAGAACAGGCACTTGGTGCTTCTGATCCGACTTTCTCAAGTTTTCTTCAAGTGCATAGTGTTTGATTTACTTTAAGTCCCTTTTTCTGCAGTGGAAACCTTTCACCTTTTATCAGCCCTATTGAAAACAAATCTGCTGTGTGAAATTCTTAACATGTCTGTATTTCAGAGGAGACATGGGGACAGCTGGTGGTGGATCACAACCATCAGTCACCTAACAAAACACCCTCTGAACTACAGCATGCCTGTCTCAGACAAACGGAAAAACACTTGAGAGAAATTACATCCCCACACAGGCAATCTATACATTAGTGTGAGTCAGAAAGTTAATTGAAAGAGAACCCTAAAACAATTAAGTAAATTGCCTATTCTTTCATTCTTATGACAAAGCTCACTATATAGCGCAACTCCTACAGAGCTTTTCATTGGATCACAGTGTTTTACAAGGCTCAGCATGCCCCTGTTTAACAGATGGGTAAATGGAACTAAGGTACAGTAACTTGCCCAAAGCCAAGAAGAGAACGAAGAGGACAGTCCGGGTCTCACAAGCCCTCATATATGCTGCTTTATCTACCAGGCAACACTGGCTGAAATAGGATGATGATAACCTAAAAGTTTACTTACAAACACTGACTTAAGTAAAGAAGACTTTGTCCATCTTGTGGATGCCAAGCTTCCTGGTCATCCAGCAGCCTACTTACCAAAAATATATCTGCATAGCCAGCCAAGGACTCCACTCCCTCCTGGATACGGGCTCCTCCAGAGTCATTCAGCCCAATCACGGGTGCTCCAACCATGGCAGCTTGATCCATGACCTGGTGATGAATACAAACTCCTCATTATTGACCTAGCTAAGCTAAAATCCCAAAGCAACCAACCCCCAAAATGTACATCCCCCAGAAAAAAATCCATATGTGCCAGAATTTGAACTGCCTACATAGTGCTCAGCTTCTCCTTCATTTGTATTAACTATCACAGTCACTAACTGCTTACTGGGGTATCATGTTTTGACTCATTCAGACTGGAGGCTAAAAGATACACATTCAAACCCTCTAATGACCTTTAATATTTATCTGCCTTACTAGCTGTGCATCTCCATGCTCACACTGCATTATCCAAATCCTGTGCTAAGTGACACAACCACAGGAGTTTGGACCAGAGAGGTCCAATCTCTCCCCGTTCATAAGAGGTCTCAACTGCACCTTAAACACTCCCTCATATATGTCTAATCGGATCTTAAAAGTTTATTGCAGTGGTGATTGTGTAATCTCCCTAAGCAGTATATTCTAATGCTTGATTATCCTTCTTAGAAGTTCTTTGAGAAGACTAAACTAAATCTTTCCTCCGGATATTTAGAAACATTACTTCTTTCTTGATATATAGTAGACAGGGAGAGCAATTAACTACTACTTTGCCTCTGCATTCAGAAACATTCAAGTACCTCAAATCTCCCTTCAGTCTTCATACTTCCCTTCATGTTTCTAGACTAAGCACCATCAAGTGGCCTCATTTGCTTATGTGAATGTTACACAAGGCATTATCAAATGCCTTATTAAAAATTAGTTGAGTTGACATTTATTGCTTCTTCCTAGAAGGCCTGTCATCCTATCAGGACAGGTTAGTGAAACAATTTCACTGAAGCATTTTGCTATTTTCCAGGGCCTTATATGTGGAATAATTATTTATTTCAAGGCTTTTCCAGACACTGAAGTTCTTCCTAAAACACACATCAATATGCACATTCAGATTACTGAGAATGTGTTCATATATTTGACATTGTTTAGCCTACGGTATTTGTAGGGAACATTTCAGGATTCATTCTCAAAAACACTTTTCTTCATCTCATGGACTCAACAATTGCCTTGAAACATGCCATCATAGATGCAAACACAGGCTTTAAAGTGTTCCCCACCATAAGTGGGCACATATTACTCTCAAAAGAGTCACACTGAATCTCTACTGCTTCAGGGAAACCACTACAGGCATTTAACGTGGTCTGGAAGACCACAAGGCTCTTCTGCAAAAGTAACAGGCAACCTGTAGCCCAGACCCACCTAGTTTGGAGCTTTGCTGCAAGATGCCAAATATTGCTACCTCTCTGCAACTCTAGGAAAAAATCCCAAATGGGAAATGATTACCACCAAAGAGGCAGATCTCCAGGGAAGTCCAGCTATGGGAGAACAACTTCACTTCCATGTTCCATGACATTTTACATCCCTTAAGCCACTGATAAGGTTTGCAGGAGCCAAGATCGTCTCTCTTAGAACAGATTTCTGCTTCCCAGAATTCAGCCCAACAAGAGAACTAAAAGGAGACAGAAACCACACTACCCAGCCACTACCCTTTTTTGAGCTCTCCACTGCCCAGGCTGCAGCCTCAAAGACTCTGAGCCCCAAAGCAACTGATGCATCTAGAGCCTTCAAACTTTAGAGCCTACTACTGACGTTGATGCCAACCAAGAACAGTACCAACTAGGAAGGACTCACATTTTTTTCTAGTTCAACTACCAGCACTCTCCCTGCTTCTTTAGAAATAAGGGATCAAAAAAACAGTAGAAAGCATCCCAGTGGTCCAGTACCATTACATCCCTCCCCAACACAAAGAGACACTGCAAAGCCCCGATGTGAAAGGGTAATATCAAATCTTTCCCAGTATCAAGACTTGGTAAAGCCAAGTAGTTATTATCCAGCTCAAAGTCTTCATGTTTTCTAGTTTTATACTTTCTCACTGCTGAGAAGTCTATGCCAAAAAGTAGTTATTTCCATCAGGAGAAAAGGCCTTGCGCACGAAAACCCTTGTTTCTGATTCCATAGCAAAAAAATTCAGGCAGTTTTCACCAGCCCATACCACTGAACACTCACGCATGAAAAAGTTCTTGTCTTCCCCACCCTTGGGATTCAGACACCAGCTTTTCCAGTGAGACAAGCAGACAAATGAGAATAAATAGCCACAAGTGCCTGATAACAGAAGCTCTGAGTATCAAGGTGACCTCCAAGTTGTAAAACTGCTTATCTTCAGATTCTCTACTTGTTACATTTGCTTTTTATAAATATTGCACACTTCCACATAGCACTGTTTATAGGAAAAAGTTTCTCCCAAGTCATTTCACATCTCTCCAGTAGACAATGGCTAGTTAATTTATATTTGTACTTTGCAAGTCTCTCTTGTCTTTTGTAGCACAGTAGAAAAGGCAACTTATTTTAAACAAAAAGTGTGTATTACTTGGAAAAGCTCTCTTATACTTGAAAAGCTTCCAAAGGGTACCTGTCTGCTCACCTGTGCTTTCACATCTTAACTGACATGAGGAGGCAGGCATTTTCAGGTTGCCATGACATACGCCAGAGTCCACTAAAGTCAGTCACAAACCATTTTCTCCAAAGTCATTAACACAACAGACTGAAAAAAAAGAACACTGACTATTTTCTCCTGTGAAATATTACCTTGCAGATCTTCTGTGCATGAGCTCCAGATAAACTACCTCCAAATACAGTAAAATCCTGGAGGGAAAACAAATTTTCAGATTAGGGAAAGAATCATTTCAGAAAATGCTGTAAAATGTTGCAGGTAAATAGTATAATCCTACAATGCTCTATATTTGGTATGCTGCTCCAAAACAACCTGACTCCCTCAGTGCAGCCTGCAGATCAATCCTGTTCAATGCAAGCCTTCTTTACAAGTAAAAAGATCTTTTATATGCATTTTCCAGTGGATTCTATGTTAAAATCACAAACTTACTATGTCTCATTTGCTTTTTTTTTTGCTTCACAGAAACATTCTCTCTTTCTACCAACATATGTTCCTCTTTCATGGACATTATCAATACTGGAGTAATCTGGAGAAATTTCACCTGTGAGGAGTGTCCCACTGCAAGGGTCAGCAGTAAGATATGCCTGCAAACAGGCAGAAATAAGAAAAAACTGAAAATGCGCCATTGTTCTATATTCAGGAGTTATGCTCCAAGAGTCGATTACTCTTTTATGGGTGCTATAGGGACTATATCAGCCAAAACTGACTGTTGGTGCTACCCCTGGGCCTGAGCAGCAAGATCTCGAACAAGCAACACGAGGCCCTGGGGCTGATCCAGAAGAGAAAGAGGATATTGACACCTACTGGCACCAACAGAGCCCAGAGCCAACTTCTGGTGAGCTTCACTGATGCACTCCCACTGAGTCTTACTCTCAAAGAAGTGCTAAAAACTGTGTGGACAGAGAACAGCATGACTATGACTAGCAGTTGAACCAAAAAGGAAGGAACATCTCAGGCGGCATCTCGATTTGGAGGGGAAAAAGGTCTTTAAATATAAATATATATATATAAAAAAAAAAAGAGGTGTATCATGAAAGGACACATTTCAATTCTTTTAATACAAAAACTGCCCTCTACTTGTGTTCTTCTAAAATTAAGGTCTGTGTTTGGCTCCTACCTTATGTTCAGGCCCACATAACAGTGCCCTTCCTTGGAAGAACTACACATCCAAGACAAAAAAGGCACGGTGTACGAGTTGCTCCAAGGTCATACAGCAACAATCATTTTGGCCATGATAGCAAATTGAACAAAGGCTACTTTGTGGCCCAGAACAGAGAAGCAGTTACCAATGATCTGAAAGAAAGCCTTTCTTTCACTGTGTTAAGACAAACAAAGATAAATCTCTACCTATGGTGTTTCCTCTCAAATATTTTTATTTTAATATAGAAGTTATATTTTAACATAAAAAGTATATTTTATATTTTATCTATCTATTTATATACTATCACAATCCCTTCAACTAATCAGAGAGTTCGAACCTGAGAAACAATTCAAGGTTGCTCAAGTGCCCTCTATCATGAATTCCACTCATTGCAATTCCAGTTGACATCTCCAGCAAACAGCCCCCATTCTGCAGCTTGAAACCCAGAAGGTGGTTCTCCGAACTTGCAAAGCCCTTCACCGACACTTGCAGGTCTCCACACGCCTGCGGGAGCTCATCCACACACATCCAACTGCAGGGACAGAGTCAAAGCTTGCAATTGCTTTAAGCACGCAGTGCTCAGTGACTTCTCCATTAATTCACTTCTTGGTTATCAAAAACGTGTTTTTGGGGGACACCTCCAGTCTCTCAGCATATCAATATCCAATGATATTACACTGAAGTAATAACAGTTTGTTTTTTCAAAACATTCCCACTGGCTCTGCGTTCTTCACTCTTTTCATCTCACCCTTGTCACAACTGCATCTATCACCCAACAAAGTTTTTACAAATTCTTTTTTGCTTCTTGTCTGAAGGTGCCCTGCTTCCTCCCACAGGATGTTATATCTGTCTTATGCTTATTGGTAGAAGGTAAACAGGTACATTACTACATGGCCACACTAAACTATTGTGAATTTATTTCAAAGGATAAGTTCATGCTATTTAAAAAACAAGCAAAACCATACCTGACTGAAAACATAAGCCAGTCTCCCATTAATCCGTCCGCGGCCAGTCACCACACTGTCTCCAGGATACTGCATTAAAAACCAAGTAAATTAATTAAAAATAATAATTAAAAAAATCAAAGCAGCAACGACATCCACTAAAAAACCCACAAACTTATACTGAGTACTAAGTCAAAGCAAAGACTGATTCTCCGAGAGGACTGGTCTTTCATGTTTGCAGTGGGGGCTCCACAAAGATTTCCCCCAGCCCTGGAAAGGAAAACTAGAGGTAATATCACAAATTAGTTGTGTATCAGCGTAAAGATTAGTGAATTTTGCAGTTTCCCTTCAAACTTCAGCACATCTGGAATTAAGGCAAATCATGTCCTTAGAGACAGGAGGTACCTTTTATTAGGACCACCTGATGTTTCTGAAAGAACGGACACAGCACACAAACCTTTCTTGAGGTGTTTATACAGGGAAAAAAACAACCCTGGAAAGGTCAAAAAATATAATTACAGTCACCTCAAATACTTCAACGTGACCTGTCCCATTTTTCACCCTGTAAATAAGGGAAGAAGAAAGAGTTGGAAGAGGAAATGGAGCCTGTGAATCTTAAAATCTGCTCATCTATGTTGTCTCACTTTTTAGTAAAGGAAATACATAGAAGTCTTTCAAGAGAAAAGTAGAAAAGGAACTTTACTGGGCTGTCATAAAGGAATTCCAGGCATTTAAATGCTTTTTGCTGTTTGGTATTTAAAAAAAAAAAAAAGAGTATATCGCGCAGGGCCCACTCTAAGGGCCATTTATGCTCGAGGTGATCTGTTCTCAGGAAGGTCATACCTGTGTGGGGACTTTTCTCAGGCTGCACAGACAGCACTGCTACCAATTCATGGTTCTTGGCACAGAGGACAGCAGGAAACACAGCTGTAGTTCCAGCCACTGCCTCACACAGATGACTCCTAAAAGCCCAGGCAGCCTGCAGAGCGGCCTGCATGTGAGTACAAGTCTTACCCTACCTTCAGAAAGCTCCAGGAACTCAGAAAAATTAAATGCTAAACTAATATTCCAGCTCACTGGCCACAGGTCATCTGTTGTGAAACTGTGCTCTGTAAACACAATCTGCATCTCACTGAAAGGTGAATTCTGAAGGACAAGGAAAAAATTAACCCTCTTGTCACTCTCAGGACTTTGCTGCTCCTCATTAACTTCAGAAACAGCAATTTGTTATCAGCACTGTGGGATGCAGTGTTGAGTAGCATGATGAGAGGCAACACAGCAGTTATTTGAGTTTGCTGGGGAACAGAGTAAAAAATTACTTAGAGAAGAAAAGACGTTTGCTCCTACACTTATTGAGAGGGGAGAAGGTCTAATACGCCATCCTTCCCAGCACCAAGTCACATCAGTCTCCTGGCTACTGGAACAAAAACAAATCCTTCACCTTTGCCGGTTCCCAATGCCCCAGCTGCTCATGGTGGAAGCCTGCTGATCCCTCCCTCATCGATAGGATGCAGCCCTGCAACTTGGAAGGACTGAAAACTGATGAACTGGTTTAATAACTGCATAAACAGAAGTTGTAGTTTTTGTGTACAGCATGGGGCAGTGGGACATACGGAGCAGCTTCTCACCACACCCCAAACCAGAATACTCCACAGCAAATAGGGTCTTTTGCTACAGGAAGATTCACATTGAACAGGCACATCTGCACTAGCCACCTACACATCCCAGCATGTTTGTTGGTCCTTTCTGCACTAAATTGCAAAAAAATACTTTTCCCATGGAGTAATTCATCAGGCATCAATGTCATGGTGAGAGACTTCAGGGGGACACAGACTTTTCCTCTACATGATGAACCTCATGTACCATGTTGGTTTAGGATGCATGGCCGTATCTGAAAACTGCGTAAGCAAGCATATTGCAACTTGCTAACAGACCAGTATGAATGCTTGAATTTCCAAACGTATCAGATTTTAAGGCCCTAAAGGATTTTATGACACTATAGTTTGGCAGGAATAAATATGGATCTGAGTTATTTCATCCTATAACTCTAATGTTAACTGTAGGGAGGCAGAAGTATCTACCCGTATTTGTTCCCCTTATCAACTTGATTGACAAAGTTGTAACAACAAAGCTCTACAGCCTCCTCTATTATTTAAAATACAGATCTAAGACAATATCCGGGGAGGTATTTGAACAAAACAGGTGACCTTATAAAAAAGGTATCAAGTTAGACAATGGAAAAGTAAACCATGTAAGCTGTTAAATGGAAACTGAGAGTAATAAAAGGAAATTTGCAAAACAAAAAAGAAAGAAAACAAAACAAATAAAATAAATTACATGTGAACAGAAGAGCCTATTTTCAACCAGCTGGCTGGCTAAGCAGCCGAGGACAAAGAAACAAGAGTTATATGAAATAAAAATACCTTATTCTTATTAGAGTCCATCCCAAAGTCAGAACATCTGTGTTCCACAAACATGTCATATTCATCAAAACTGTCGGGGTCCAACAGCAGAAGAATTCGTTCTCTTGCTGTCAGCTTTCCCTGAAACGGAGCAACAATTAATATAGCCATCAGGTGGTTCTGGCTGTGTTTACTGACCACCAGCAGATGTAGTTTAAGTAAACATAGCCTCACTTGATCTGCTACATTTGGTCCACTAAGCAACTGCATGCCCCCAAAGCTGGAAATAGCCTATATAGTGATTATCCTCCTTAAAAACAAACATAATGCAAGCCAGACTTTGAAAAGGCAGCACTACCACAAGATAAAGGAAACAATCTCAGAGTCTTTTCAACAAGATATAATAGCATCACAGCTATTTTTGCCTGCACATTTAAATGTCACTATTAAGGCCTTTGTTCTATTCTTAAACATGGAACCCTTCCACAGCTAAACCAGTCCTTACCAACAGTTCAAGGCTCAATCCACCACACTCAATATCTGGCTGCAGCAAATGAGAGGAAAATGGAAAGACGACAGCCTGCAGGGATTTTCTGACAAAATCCTCTTGTTCTTTTTTCTGGTATAGGCAAAAACAGAGTAAGGGCCAAGAACGTAATCAATTGACCAGATATGCATGTCCCTTGCTCAGTACTAATGATGCCACGTAGTAATAAATGATTGCAAAGTTCTTTTTATCTTAACCTTCCAAACAAATTTGTTATTTCGAACCCAGGTAAGCATCTGTCTACAAAGGTCAGGGCACTTGGGTTGCCTTCTTTAGGGGATGGTATGACCCTACCTCAACATGACATTAAAACACAGCTCGGCTTCTCTACAGAACTTCTAACCAGTAGGTCAAAAAGTTCATTAAAATCAACAAATGCAGGAAAGACTAATGTAAGCCATAGATTTAATTTATACAAAACATGACATAAGATGTTTGGGGCCCCTAGACATGCAGAAATGCTTGCATATTGGTATGTCAGTGTCCTAAACGTAACTCAGGGAGCCTGTAACTTTTCAGATGTTGTATAACTGCAGGAGGGAAACTGCTGATGGGCGAACTGATCATTCATGTAGTCTTCACATGAACGGCTATTACTACCTCCTTGATGCATACAAGCCATCGTGGTACCACTAGGTCCTTGCGCTAAACTGAAAAGACATCCCAGCAAGAAACAATAAACAGAAATAGGAAAACTATGCTGTCACCCCCCTCAGCATTCCCTAAATTCTGAACAACAGAGGGAAGAGACTAAAAATCCAGCTGTTGTCATCCTTCCCATCTGTCTTTTCCTCTGCCTTACTTCCACTCTTCCAGCTCTTTGCTCTCATCTCTTAGAAGACCAGCTTAGATTTGCAACAGCAGTGTAAAAGATGAAGCTGTGCTGGATGGTATGCCTCCAAGCCCAGTGAAGTGTTAAGCAACCTAGAACTTACCATCGCACGACAGGCAGAAGCTGCAACTTTTGTCTACGCTACCCCTCATACACATGCATTATAGCCAATCTGGTGACAAAGCTAATGTAAATGAATTGTTCTTTTTTCTGCCCAGAGTAACAGGTAACGCAGTCTTTAACGCCGCTTCAGAAAAGCTCTGCCGCAAAAGGGCCTCTGCAACTGAAACGCAAAGCCGCCCCGGGTTTCCAGTACTCCAGTGATTTCCGCCTCTGACCGCGGGAGGCCGTTTCAGCCGTGCCTGCGGCGCGGCACCGCTCCCTGCTTGCCCTGCGGAAAGCGGGTCCCGGGCCGGAGTCGGGGGGCCGCTGTGACCACCCCTCCCTTCCCCACCGTGCCTGCCGCGAAGGGGAAGCGCCCCGTTACGGAGACCGGCGGCGGCAGGACGACCGGGCCGGGGCCCCGCCGTGGGGGCAGCGGGGAAGGGGCTC
>NW_008795924.1:270241-282302 GCF_000699145.1 Aptenodytes forsteri
CCGGCCTGCGGGCGGCTCCGGGCTGCTGGTGAACACGCTCCCCTCCTGGCCGGGAGGCCCGAGAAGGGGGAGCAGCCGGCAGGGCGCTGCCATCTTCGGGTTGCCTCGGCGCCTGCCTTGTCCTCGGGCCCTGCACACAAGCAGGCAGCTGCCTGACACGCAGCCCGAGATTTCCTCAGCCCAGTTGTTAATCGCTTTTGTCTTTGCACAGGGAAGCTCTCCGACAAACCAACGTGAAAACGCATCAACTCTTCCCAATCTCCATTTCCTGTTTTGTTGAGATACTGTTTTGGCTTTGGAATAGCCACTGGGACTTTGGAAAACTTGTGTTTCAGAAGTGAGGGCGGCAAGCAAAAGCGTTCAAGTCTCAAGATTAGCTGCCCTCTCTTTCTTCCGAGTGCTAGAAAGCATTTGTTATGAAAACACTGTTCTTGTGAAATACAGGCACTGATTCTCTGCCTCCTCGTATTAACAGGCAATCTGGCTCTTGTCATAGCACGCTTTCAGAAGGATGAAGAAAATAAAGACCCTGTAAAAAGGGAGTGGATTAGGGTGTTTGGGGAATACGCACTGTGCAGACCAAGTGACCTAGCCGCAGTGTATCCACAATCCAGAGATTTTTTGAAGTCATCAGTTCCCAGGCAGTCCTCCGGTTTGCAAACACAGCCATCTGTATACCAGACAATTTAATTGTTAACTCCCATATCCCACCTCAGATGCTGACCACCAAGAAATAACCGGTCAGTTGGAAAGAACTGAAGTAGTGCTAGGTGAATATTGCCTTACGTGTCCATATTCTGAGCACAAAAAAGGACACGAGCATGGTCCTGTAGATATCACAAGGGTAAGTCTGAAGAAGAATCTCCAAGAATGGAAATTCTTGGATTACATAGCATATACTAGCTGTCGTATAATAATTCATTTTGGAAGGGCGCTCAGGCTCCAGTCCAGCCTCCTACTCAGAACAGAGTCAACGCTGAATTCATACCAGTTTTCTCAGGACTTTGTCAGTTGGATCATAGAAGTCTGCAAGGACAGAGACAGGCACACCTTTCCCAGTCCCTGTTTCAGTGCTTGACTGGCCTCATGGGGAAACTAATTCCCCTCCCACCCCTTCTATTAAGTCGCAATCTGCCCTGTTTCAGTTTAGGACAACTGCCTCTTGTCTTCTGACTACGCACTTCAATAAAGAGAGGTTAGTGAGGAGACAGACAGGCTCTTCAGTACCAGAAAGCAGCTGTTAGGGGTGTCCCCAAAGTCTTCTCTTCTCCAGGCTAACAAAAATAAAGGCCAGTCCCTCAGCCTCTCCTTCTGGGGCAAGTGCTCCAGCCCCTCACCATGATGTCCCAACCTGGATACAACTGTACAGTAAGAGTACAGAGTACTGTCAAAAACCTTGCCCAAGTCAAGGTAGATGACATCCACTGTTCCTCCCTCATCCACAGAACAAGTCATCTCATCATTAGAAGGCACTGAGGCTGGTCACACATGATTTACCCTCAAGTTAATCTATGCTGGCTATTCCCAATCACCTTTTCCTTCATGTGCCCAAAAAAGGCATCCAAGAAGACTTACTCCATGGTTTTCCTCAGAGACCAAATTGAGGCTGACTGCCTTACAGTCCCCTAGATCATCCTCCCCAATCTTTTTGTAGATGGATGTAACACCAGCCTTTCCCCAGTCATCAGGGATCTCCCCTGATCTCCATGACCTTTCAAAGATGATAGTGGCCTCGCTATGACACCTGCCAGCTCTCCCAGCGCACTTGGGTCATCCTGTCTGGTCCCCCAGATTGTACATGTCAAACTTTCTCAGTAACTGCTGACTCGATCATCCTCCACTACTGGTAGCCCCTCTCCTTGAACCCTGCCGCTAGGCAGAAAGGGCAGGGTTGAGATCTTGTCAGTGCAGACCAAGACAGGGAAGGCATTGAGTACCTCAGCCCACACCCCACCTAGCATGAGACTGTTTTTGCATGTAAAGTTTCCAGACCCCAGCCAGAGTAACTGCAAGATGTTAGCTGTGTTCCTGCCTATTTGTGAGATAGCTGCTCCCCTGCAGCAGTTAAATAGGCACTTGACAGTCCCCAGTCAGGCTCAGTCAAAAACTGGAAAGCATAGGTTCTCCCCGATCGCAAAATAGCACAAGTAGGAAACAGACAGCAGGGGATGTTTGAAGCAAAAACCTCCACTGTCCCTCAGTGGGAAATACTTGTATGCTGCAGGTTGGTTAAGTATCATTCAGGCTGGCTACAATAGCTTCTTCATTAAAAATAAATGTGAAGAGCCATTCTGAAACTTTAGAAATTAAAATTACCACTATTCAGAACATGGGTCACATGCAAAAAAGTTAGAAATCTGCATTCTGGGAACACAGAGGTTTCAAAAAGACCCCATCCTGGAAGAGAAAGTTGCCATGCCTCAACAGCATGGCAATGGGGGTTACTAGAGGCAAAAAGGCATTCTTCAAATAGTTGAAGTTCTGCCCAATAGAGGAGTATAGGGGGGAAACAGAATTGTAAACTGTTGCAGGTTACATGTAAAAAACAAAGTGAAGAGGCCAAAAAATACTTTTAGGAACAACTTGCTAGAAGTATGAAAACTAGTAAATTCTTTTTCAAATGCATGAGGAAAAGGAAGCATGCCGGAGAATCTGGCAATGAGACAAATCAAGATTAAAGGGATTACTCAGAGACTATACAACCATTGCAGAATAAAAAAAGAAATTGTTTTGTTTTACATCTGAACTCAGTGCAAAGGAACTTGAGAAGATTTCTGTGCCAAAAAATTGTTTGTTATTTGATGAAGGGATACATTGGAGGTTCTGTTTCACCCTGAAGAGCAGGAGATTAAGTTATAGAACAAATCGTTAACACTAACAAGTCTCCAGGACCAAACTGTTTTCACTTCAGTGTTATAAGACAATTCAGAGATGAACGAGCTTAAATATCAAGTCTCTTGCTAAAACTCATATGGCAGGTGGCTATTACAGTGCCAATTTTTAAGGCAGGCATTAAGGGATTTAATAAAACTATAAACTTGTAAACCCAATATGAATTAGGAAGCAAAATAGGAAAAAAAACACCCAAAAAAACCCACTGCCAAAAACCAGTATTAGTGAACATGTAAATAAATAGGGGACACTGGGGAGGAGTTGACAGAGGTTTTGTACAGGAATTCATGCCAGGCAGATCTAGTGACATTATTTAATGAAGTCAAACATACGCAAGGGAGATTCCGTTCATATAATTACTAGGACTTCCAGAGGCCTTTGAGAATGTCACTTATTAGAAGCTCTTGAAACTAAGTTGTCATTGGATGAAAAGAAAGGTCCTGTCATGAGCAAACAGTTTTTTAGGAAATAAAGAGTAAAAAGGGAATTTTCACAGTGAAACAATTTTACCAGCAAGTCCCACAGGACTCTTGAGCTGGGACATCTTCTGTTCCTTGAGTTGGGACCTATTCTGTTCATCATGACTGTGAAAGATCTGGAAAAGGGACTTAGTATAAACAATCCCAAGAATACATACATGTTGGACCCTTGAACTGTCTGTTACCAAAAGGAACAAGTTCACAATACCTCTGCAAAAACATCAGCTCAATTTTCAATAGCGGTCAAAAAACAAACAGTATTAGTAATGATTACAGAAGAGAACAAAACAGAAGACACATTATGCCACAGAATACCTTGATGGTAAATCTACATCTCTAATACTGCGTGCAGTTCTGGTCTTCCATTGCACTTTGTGCCCCACTCTTGAAAATGAGATATGCATATATGATTTTATATATTCTCTAGTGTATATACATTCATATATATACACCCAGAAAGACAGAGAAAAGAACAAAGTTGATTGAGTGTATGAAGTGACTTCTATAAAAGAAGCAAATGAATAGTCCTCAGCCTGGAAAAGGGACAGCTGAGGTAGAATGACAGACACCTGCAAAATCAGGAGTGGCATGAAAGGGGTGGCTGGGGATTGACCGTTCACCCGCTATTCCAATACAAGCATCATAGGCTTCAGCTGGAAAAGGCAGGTGGATGATCTGTTACAAACAAAGAGGTACTTCTCCATACCACACAGCTGAACTAAGGAACTATTTACCACAGGGTACCCTATGTGCCAAAAGGGTCTGGAAAGCACCCAGACAACTGAATGGAGGAGAAATCTATAAAATGCAAAGGTGTCACTGCTGTCCTTGGAGGTCCCTGAGAGACAAATTGCTGGAAGCTGGGAGACTATGCTAGGAAAATAACACTATATGCTTACAATATTATTAGTGTTCCCTATGTATTTGTCATTGCCTGCTTTTGGAAGCGGGATACTGGACTTAGTTCTGACACTGTTGTTCTTACAGTCCTATATTGTTAGAATTGTTAAGTTTGATATTGTCTCAGAGATACAACAGAAAGCAAAAATTCTCCAGGCAGTTTCTCAAGAAGCCCCCACAATTCAGTGAAAGAGGAGAAAGGATTTTGGGGCCAAATCCAGTTACAAGAGGACTTGAAACTATGAGAAAACAGTCTCCTGCTATTCAATTTTTCCATGGTCAGTCAAATAGTAATTTGTGTATATTTTTGGTAAACGGAAGTAGTCAATAAAAACTAATTCCATCATCAATTTGTATTCCTGTAAGAAACAGCCCAAGGTCATCAATGTCGGTTGATTTGTTAAGTCAGAGGGGTAACTCAGGTGTATAAGAGGTAGATTCTTGTTCCCAGAAGAGGATGTACAGCAGCACTCTCACTAAACCCAAATTAAACTGGAATACATGCAGAGCTGAACCAGTACTTCTACATTAGCACCTTGGCTCAGAATCAGCTTGAATATTTAGTCCTAATCCCAGATCATCTTTGCTTGCTTTGTGCTGTTCCAAACCAAACTGAAGCGAAAGTTCTGTTCTGACAAAACTCCTGCACTCCTGGAAGCCCAGGTGCTGAACTGACTCACAACTGACACCAGAGATGAGCTGGGGACTCACAAAAATAAGCAGACCTCAGACAAGATACAAAGCCAAAACTGGATTTGTAGATACTAAAGCCAGAAGTGACTGCTGTGATCGTGTCAGACACACTGTACAACATGAGATTGTCTCGGTAAGATATTCTCTGAATTGCGTATTTTAATCAACTATCAAATACTGGTATTACATTGTTTTGGTTTTTTGTGTTTTGGTTTTGTTTTGGGTTTTTTGTTTGTTTTTTTTTTTTTTGAAAGACAACTTTATATTCTTTGTCTGATACAGTGAAATAATCATTCTGCACTGGTTTCTCAAAAAAGCCTGTCAGAAGACCTCTGAGTAAAAATAAAGAGTTTGTCAGGGGAGTGACTACAAAGTACCCATTGAAAAAAGGCAGTTGTAGTCTTCCAGCTTCAAAACAAGAAAAAGCAGCAAGGGGATTAACAATCTGTCTGTCATCAGGCAGAAGATTTTTCATTACAGAACGCCGGAAATGCTTTGGTCAAAGAAAAGCTGCACAGAGAACATACGGATCTAAGAGGTCACCTTTAGGAAGTCACAGTAATACTTATTTTCCTGGATGGGGAATGAGGTAGTCAAGGAAACAAGTAAGACCAGTGTTTTCCAGCAGTTTTTCTACCCTACTTACAACTAATACCCAAAGGAGAGAGGTCAGAATATCCCTGCTTTAATAATAATAATAAAAACCCCCTACCAATCTAAAAACAATCTATTTTTTGAAAGAGGGGCTCCCTGCAAGAGCTTCTGTAGTACTTTTCAACCTCACAGCTCAGTGGGCAGTTGGGAAGATGACCAAAGAGGAAGGGAAGGATGCTCCTGGAATAAAAATTCAATGGCCAGCTCTTATGCAAATGCAGAATTTGCTCCCCCCCCCCATCATTACAATTTAATAAGCTGTCCAAATTAATTTTGAGCTCTTGCTATGTGATTTGGAAGAAGTCATCATCCTGAGCTGGCTAGCACATGTAAGAGCTAGAACAGGAGTAAAGTGGTACTACATCTGAATTGACAGGACCTGAGATTTTCCTGCCATGCACAGAAAACAACAAGAACCCCTAGCCTAAATAAGCAACAGTTGATTTTTGATTTATGGTACTATATCTGGGGGCAGTGAGCAGGGGGAAGGCTGGAAGAGCTTTAATTTCTTTGTTTGGCAACACCATAAGAAAAAAAAAAACAGTTTCAGTGAGGAGGTGGACTGCTGTGAACTCTATCAATACACTTCTTCTAACTTGCATGCTGGAAATCTGTTTTGTGACACTTTTGAAAGGTAAGGTAATCAGATTTTTTACATTAGCCACAATATAAAGTCTACTCATACAGTTCATGTAAATACCACTACAAGGAAAAAATAACTGAAAAGGGTACTTTCGTAAATATAAAGTACATCAGCACAGAACATGTCTAGCATCTGGTAAAAGCTCTCAGGTCCAGTTCTGGGAATAAAGAGGAATCCATCTCATCTGACAGAACTTGAGTTGCACAGATCAACCCCATGACTTCTGCTTATACCTACAGAATTTAATAACAACAGGAGGAACTTGATTACCAAAGATCTAATATGATATGCAAAATGCATGACCATACTTGATGCTGATTCAAATAGAACAATTATTAGGCCAGGCATGCTTGCACAGCTGGAGAAAAGCTATTGCAGCTACACTCACTAGCCTGTTTCAAGTTGGTGAAGTGCTGGGAGAACTAAAGGAGAAAGCTGTGCTGAATAATAAATGCTGGGGAACATGTCCTACAAATTCAGCCTATGAAAATTCCCTTTAAACATATCACCCAAATTAAGTAAGTGAATTGTGGGTGACTGGCTTGTAGAGAACAATAAGCAAAACCTATAACAATAGTGACTTAGTGGGTGGTTTTTGTACTGAAATCCCAGGGACCTTAAAATTGTTGGGGAATATTAATTCTCAAGTCCTTGTGTATCCAAAACAGAAATAGATTCTTGTTTATTTGCTGGGTGTTTCTGAAAAGCAGCAGATAGTTAAAAAAAAAAAAACCACAAAAAACCAAAACCAAAAAACCCCACACAGTTGCAAAGAACTGGTGGGCCTAACAAACATTGTTATAAAACTGTTTGTACAGCATTGTATATTTCAATGTTCAACAACAGTGTAAGAAACTTTCTGGCTTAGAACTGGGAATTCCTCTGCACCAGTAGAGATACAAATTGTACCGCACTACTCCAGGCCTCAAGCTTGATAATGTAGATGCCTTTTTTCCTCAGAAAAGGCTACTTGCAAAAATAGACCCAAACAAAAAAGCAGGAATTGGCTTCTTCATATGTGAATATGTACTTGAATGAAAGGGCCATCACAGCCACTCCTATAATCTGTAAAAATAGGATGTCCCTAGACAGGGCATTGTAGGCATGAACTTCTCAAAGCAAAGATAACAATTCTCAAAGAGAGATCCTGTTACGAGATTAGTAAGCAACTGGAATACCTTTTAGAAAATGTGGCCACTCTGGAATAACATACAAGAATACTTTTGAACACAGAGGGAAAAAATTGTTATAATGGGAAAGTCTACAGTTCATTCATGAATATAAAGTCAGGCCAAAACTATGGACTGGGGGGGTGCCAGTATGCTCTGTTTTACCAGGATTCTGAAGCCATGTCATGGTTGGACCCCCCCTTGGACATTTGGGGGTTACAAAACTAAAAGGACAATCCTATGAGACAAAATGCAGGGAGAACTAAAAATAAAAAAGGCACAGACAAGTTAATTGATGTGGCTTGTATTGCAGGAGAGGTCCCTGCAGCTGTGTCTTGTTGGGATAGTAACAAGGGTGAGCAGGTAGCCGTGGATCACTTAACAGAAAGGCGCACAGACTTTGCAGAGTAATGCTAACAATCTTCAGTGCCTTCTGATTGCTTTGTGGCAAAATTCAGCCTTTGTCTTTTTTGGAAGCTGTGGGGAGGTTTGTTGTTTTTCCTTTCTTCTGTAGTTACTGTGATTTTGTATTTATTAGTGTTTGATTTGTTTTGTTAATTCATTAATAACATCAGCCCAGAAATCACAAGCACCCCTGACTATGTTAGAATTATTACAATCACTCCAGTCTTATCCTGCCTCTCTTTTCATGATATTCAAAATGTAATGACACAGAAGGAAACGTATGTCAAGTCAAACAAGCAAGCAATAAGAAGCAAGTTTGCCATTGGAATTTGTCTTCTATTGGGAGGGGGGGAACAAACCCCACAGCAAAACAACAACAAAACCCCACCAGTTTCTTCATGTCCAAGCTTTCAGAGGCAGTATATGTGGTGACCAGTATTTTTTTTCTTCTTAGTTGATAACTTTCCCTTAAAGATGCAGCACTATAGGAATTACACGCTTTAGGATGCACCACTTCCACAACAGAAGGATCTCTTGACACAGGGAGCTCCTTCATCACCTCGTGTTCTATATAATATAAAGAACCATCCATTGAGATCAAACATGGTTATTGTGTTCAAGCGCTGTAGTAAAGAATCAAAAACTTAAAACTGTCACCCAAGGACTTAAGACATTAGTGCAGATATTTGTGTTTGGCAGAGTTCATAGGCCATAGTCTAACCTAATCTAAATGAAATGTCTAATTCTTCCCAAATGCAGCCATGGGCAGAATGTTGATAGGAACTGGACAAATGGAATAACATCCCTATTCTACCCTTATTCAGATTCATTTTCCACTGAAAAGATAGAGGGATGTAAATCAAAAGATTAGCACGCAAGCTCAGACTGTAAAGTGACTGAACTGATCCATGACCACAATCATCTGAGGGTGGGTCAGTCAGTCAGACAGACAACTCTGCTGAAGGGCAGGAATAGGTCTGTAATTGTGGAGTTAACTTAAAAGTAGTCTGTAGCCTCCACAGTGAAGAGAAGGCACTTGTTTGCTGTCCAACACAAAGGAATTTGGTATGTTGAAACAGCACCAGGTTTGAAATGTTGAACTGATTTTCAGGCACAAGGAAAACACAACTTCTCGTCTGGGGGTTTTTTTGTTTGTTTTTTGTTTGGTTGGTTTTTTTAAGTACTATTCGCATTAAAGTCTCTAAATAAATGTCCCATCTGTCCTCTTTTGTACTCTCCCCTCCCCCTGCTAGATCTCTGGAAATACTAGTTCTTCTTCACCAGTTTGAAGCAGAGTGTTTGTTTCCTGCACAGGTCTCTTAAAATGGTCTCCCAAGGCAGGTGGGTTCAGGGAGGTGAAAGGCACAGCATGGAAGTAGAAATAAAACCACAGCGGTTGGAATGTGAGAGGAATCACACATTAAGTCCTTCTTTCTGCCACTCTCCCAGCAGAGGAGAGGGGATGGCTACTGAATGTTATTTCCACTGGCATATGAAATAGTTTATTGAGTGTTTCAGGGCTGGTTCAGTATTAAGCACACACCACTGGCTGGAGAGGTAAATGAGCAGTGAGAACACTTGTGCCACAAGGCTTTTAGTATGGGGGAGCAGCAAAAGTGGCTACTGCACAGGGGAAGGTGAGCCAGGAGCAGCATTTGTCACTGACAAGAAACACAGTCCCACAGTACCTGAACAAGAAGAGCAGAGCCAGTCCAGCAGCAGTAACAAGGGTGAGCCCAGTGACTGCCAGACATCCACAGCAATGAGGCAGGTCCGAGGTCAAAGCAGGAAGTCAGCAGACCAGATGCAGTGTAGTTCAGAAAACAGCAAGGTCTTGTGCTTAAAGGCAGCTTCTAAGGCACAGCAGAGAGGGCCCAGATGAAACTTCTCACAGCCTGGCTATTTCCCAGCAGCCTGATCCAAGGTCACACAGCTGCACCACATCAGAGCTGGCCTGATGTGCAGGCAGGCAGCCAAACCCCTGAGGGTAGGGGGAAGAGGTTGCAGAGCCTGTTGGTGCACTCAAGACCCTAATATTTAGTCTTACCATGCTATTTGTCCTAGTGATCACAAACAGCTGAGGACCTAACCCAATCTGTTTGGATAGCGGGACTCATTCTCCAGAATAGTGATGCTCACCACATCAGAGCTGGCCTGATGTGCAGGCAGGCAGCCAAACCCCTGAGGGTAGGGGGAAGAGGTTGCAGAGCCTGTTGGTGCACTCAAGACCCTAATATTTAGTCTTACCATGCTATTTGTCCTAGTGATCACAAACAGCTGAGGACCTAACCCAATCTGTTTGGATAGCGGGACTCATTCTCCAGAATAGTGATGCTGATAGACTAGAAGAAACAATCAACAGAGGCAGGAAAAATTATATTTGCTTCTTGGACTGCACTGTTAGAAGCATGGACCCTCAACTCAAGGGTCTGACTAGAAGAAAAGTCAAATTCAAACAATCAGCCAGCAACAGTGAAAAAAAGCACTATGGGCTTCCTCTGGTCAAAAGAGTATGACCTAGTCAGTCTTGCTACTCTTGCCATTTCATATTCAATTATTCAATAATTACCATAATTTTCAAGACTAAGATTTACTTGCAGTTCTAGAGAGTTTATATTATCTGTCCTGCTAGGATTGCAGTTGTTCTTAAATGGAATCCAAACCTACTTATTTAGCTTTATCAGGGAATGTAAGAATAGTGCAGGTTAATGCTGTGGATGGGGATATTGAGGTTTGGTCCTGGAACACTGTAGATTGCAACTGCTAAATCCAGCTCATGCACGATACCCCAAAGGAGTATATCCCAGAAATTAGACGAGACTGGTAAAACTCTTTGGATGTCAGGTGTCAAGTTAGTTCCTTGCATAACAGCCAGAGCAGCATGAGATACAGTTGGGAGGCGTTGACATGAGAGTGTTCAGGACACTGGAGTTTGGCAGAGGATGTGATACAGAGAGGTGTATATGAGAATGTGTACTTGTTGGGAAATTCCTTGAATGTTATTTCAGTTAGTTGGCTTGGTTCAGCACATAAGATGTTTATGGCAGTAAGCTGGAGAAGGAATTGGGCATTTTACAGGCAATATAGATGTAGGCCGAGAGTGAGAATGAAGATGCTGTGCCATGAAATGGTCAGGTTAGGGATTGAATGTGTGCAAGGAGTTATGGTCCAGAGATGGCATACTGAGTGTTTGCTGGGAGGTCAAAAGGGAGATGGGGGTGTTGTAGGAATGCATGTTAATATGGGAGATACACCGAGCGAGCACACAGTGGCTGTACGTGGGGTGAGTGAAAACAGTGTCAGGTGGGGAATGAGCTGTACAGCTTGATGAGGACCAGAAGTGCTAAATGTGTATTTGGACTCAAGACCCAAGTTCCTGTATTTTGTATGCACACTCATTTTGAGTTGGGCTGGAAAGCTGGGGGGTTTCATGAAGAGAACAAGGAACAGAAAGATACAGGTGGAACGCCTTGATTAGTTTAACATGGGCAACTCTAGGTGAACATAGAGGAACAAGTACGAAAAAGGAGAGGTTCTATCAGACAGTTCCCCAAAAGGCCACAGAGAAGCAGGGAGAGGGCTGCCTTAATGGCACTGGCAGTGTTGGATCTGGAGGTGTGTGGAATGGCGATTTCTGTCAGTGGTGCTTACAGTGGAAATATCAGAAGTTCCCGCCATATGTCCCCAGTGATCTAAAACCTGGAGAAGGTCAAAAATCCTTCCTGCACCCATGTCTTGGTCACATCTGTCCCAAGCCTGTAGATCCACTGCTGTGTCATACATTGTGGTCTCCAGAGCGCAGGTATGGGCAGCGAGAACACTTGTGACAAACTTCCATCTACCCAGCCATGTGTGGGCAGCTCATGTCCGCCGGGGCATCCAAACTGCATCTGAGAAGGGTGTGCTCTCCAGCTCCTGTGCCAGATCTTCTAAGAATCTCATAGGCCCTGCAGCTCTCTCACTTTGAAGGTAGACACACCAGACTTGCTCCATGCTGGGTGGAAGGGGGGCCAGTTGGTACCGCGGAGTCTCAAACCCAGACGGAAGCCTGAAGTACTTGACAGGCCTGGCTGCAGGTTCCAGGATGGCTTAAGGCAGAGGCGGGGTCCGATTCCTCAGCCTGAGATATGAGCGGAGGCGCTCGCCATGACAGAGCAGCGTCCGTGCCCAGTCACTCTAGAGGCACGGCCGCCCGTGAAGCCCCGAGCGCGGGGAAAGCCTAAGCG
>NW_008795924.1:283751-295154 GCF_000699145.1 Aptenodytes forsteri
AGCAGCCCGAAGTGGGGGGGAAATCTGCGGGCAATGTTGGTCAAAAAGATAGAAGGGCGTTAGGGGCCTGCTTATTTAATTAATAGCCTGGCTGTGAAGAAAATATTCTGTTGTTTTTGTTGGGAGAGTGTGTTTTGCCCAAAACGCAACGCTTTATTATGATCACTTTATTTCATAAAGGGTATGGTAGTTATTAGTGGTTATTGGAATACCCTGGTATAGTGGAGTTAATTGCTTTTAAAAAGTGATGGATTGTGAAGAAAATATTCTGTTGTTTTTGTTGGGAGAGTGTGTTTTGCCCAAAACGCAACGCTTTATTATGATCACTTTATTTCATAAAGGGTATGGTAGTTATTAGTGGTTATTGGAATACCCTGGTATAGTGGAGTTAATTGCTTTTAAAAAGTGATGACTAAGAGCAAGTGTGGTAGGGGATACTGAAAACAATATACAGACCATCGAGGCAGGGAAACAAGAACTTTTTACTTCTCTTTTCCCTCCTTGAAGTGTAAAAAAAAAAAAAAGTAATTAAGATTGAAAGCCTGGAGTTTTAAGCACACAGAAACAATGTTTGGATTATTGTTTTTGTGCGTAGCAGGTAATTGTCCTATAACAATAATTACCATAAAAAGTAAATAGGCTGAAAGTCTGCTAGGATTTCCCCTCTCCCTCCCCCCAAAAAAAGATCATTCTGCATTTTGTGGGCAAAGGCAGACGTCCGGAATTTCTGTATTACAGTCTGGGGAACGTTGGGAAGGAATTGCATTCTGCTGTGTTTATGAAGTGGGGGCACGTGTCCGTTCCTGGTAGGAAGCTCTGGAATAAGCTGTCAACCTTTCTTGAACTTTCCTTTGAAGTCTTGGTCAGTGTTGGGAGAGGGAGTCCAAACTGTTACGACCTCTCAGTTGATTAATTTTGTTAATTCTCCTTTTTTTCCCCTAGTAGTTTTAAGTCCTGGCCCTGTGTGTTTGTATGCTCTTGACAGAGTGGACTTATGTCCACTATGTTTGCATGTGTTTATCTTTACTAATGTGTGTGGTCACACTAAGATTTAATTGAATTACTGAGGTTTATAAAGTTAAATATTTATTTACAGGATCAGGATTTCAACTGTTGAGGCTGCTAAACTAGTGTTGGATGCTTCCTATCCTGTAGCTATTGGCTCCTCCCACTTAAAGTCTTAGAAAAGAGATCTGTTTGTACTGGGAAAGAGGGAGCCTGCTCCCAGGATCACTGCGTCGTCATTTCCTGAAATAATTTGTCTAAGTTTTTTTCTTTTCCTCACATAACCCTGATGTCAATATTGATGTGCACCTCTGCTCTTTATCTCTTGCTTATTACCTTAGGCCCTGTTAATTCCAATCCCTAACTGCTTTTTTTCCGTAAATCCTTCTTGCTTTTGGTCAATCATCAGACTGCTTTTGCCTAAAAATATGCTAATATTTTTCTGAATTTTTTTTTTTTTTTAAGATATTTACATAGGGACTATGGGTTTCTAACTACTGTGTTATCTGGCCTCTCCATTTTAAGACTGGTCTTCTGAAATGTGTTCTTTGTTCTCCTTGCCTTGACTTCTTTACTTCTTGGCCTTTTGCAATCTTATTTTTACACTCTGTGCTATTGAAATCGTCTATCTTTAATTTGTTCCTGCCCAAATTCCTGAGCTATTTTCCCCCTCTTCAGCTTTTCTTGCTTGACTTTTCTGTCACTTCCAGTTTGGTAGAGCAGACCATGCTTTTTAGTTTGTTTTCTCTATCGATTTGTGCTTCCATGGATATTCCTACTTACAAACTACTTCTTGATGGTTCCGCTTTCTCTCTTCATCCCTTATTTTCTTTGAATTTTAAGGTTACTGCTTTGGCTTATATTTTTTTTCTACTGTGGCTAGCTGTCAGATAACTAGCTGCTGTTTGTTTCAAGTATTTTGTCTACGGGTGATTCCCCAGTATTATCTCTGTGTCTTGGGCTCCTGTTTGTGGCGTGGTTGCATACAGAGGCCTCAGTAAATACCAGGCTCTTCGTGAAGCTATACAGTAAAATATAGTTTCTGTCCTTCAGAGTTAGTAAAGTGTCTGTCTTGAACCTGCAGGCAGTTAGTCATGGAAGAGTGGTCTTGCCTGATACAAAACTGTCCACTCTGGTGTTGACCAGCAGTCATAAATCTTCAGCTCAGACTGGTAAAGGCAAATTGACCTTCTTTTTCTTGTTTGCTTTTTGTGTTCCTTTTCTCCCACTTCTGTCATGGGTGAATATTGGTGCCTCTTTCTCTCTTTGGCCCTTGCTATATTTTTAAAATACTGTTTTTCTCTTGTACACATTAGTGCTAAGAGCTGTTATACCTTCTACATATTTAAGGTCATTTAAAGCCTATCCAACTGTCAAAACCTTTTTAATTTTAGTGTTTTAAAAGGTAAAGTTTAAGTACTGAAGTAAAGATTACTTTGTGAGATGTCATAATCACAAGAGTGAGTGCTATGACCACCCAAAACTTCACAGTGTAGGGTTTTTTAAATATCTAAAAGCTTTTCAGATGCTCACTTCTTTCTACCCTATTTGTCTGTTTAGACCATGAGATCCAAATATCTGGGTATGGGTTCATGTACATGAAACTTTGAGTGTCTGGTACTTTCCTTGCACAGATCTTAGTAGAATGTGGTCTTGACTGTAAATGTTTAAAAATCATGCTTTGTTGGAGAAATGCTGCATGAATTATCAGTAATGCATAAAACTCCTACACTTGGTTAAAGTCCCAAGTGTTGGACTTCTAGGACTTCCCTTGGGAAATTACTCCCCAAATTAGTGCTCCTTATGTCATCAGCCTTTCCTCAGTATTTAAGCTCTCTGAATGCATTCTGTAATGCTTTGTTATGCTGTAGGTATTAATTCTGCAGTCAAGATTGTCCCTTTAATTTTAGAGAATTGTTTTTAGAAGAAATTAGTGACAGCTATATAAATCAACTAACATTATTGTGCTTTCACTATTTTCTCAATGCACTAGACATAAGCCAACTCATTTTCTTTTGATCTGATAGTTTTTTAAACCAGCTCACATAGTAGGGGTGGCTGAAGTTTTTTGAAATTATGAAATTCTAATTAAAGCTCTGATTTTAGATTCAAATTGGCACACATGACGTTCCATCAGTAGAAAGTCATAATGTAAATACAGTATGCCATTTGTAAATTAGTCAGCTAAGTCTGTTCTAGGTGGATTTGAGGTCTGTCTTACCTAATGAGTTTTAAGGGTTAAATTATGTTGGTGGTACGGCAGTGTATGTTTCTAGGATTTAAGTGTGATCATGTGATAGTTTCCTAGATGGTGTTGTAGGTAATGCATCATCCTTTTACAGGGATGTATAAGATGATATTTCATAGAGCTTTTAAAACTTAAAAATAACTACTCCTGAAGGTATGTGCCTTACATGTTTTGAGGATGTGAAATCTGAGTGTCAGTCTCTGGACTAAAGTGATTATTATTAAATTGCATGTTGATACCACATTTAATTTAAAAATAGCTTAGTAGGATTTATGCAACAAACTTCTATGTTTTAAAAGTACTGCTTATTGGGAAGAGCATTTCTCTGTTTCAGATACCATGTAGGTTACTGCAAGTCATTCAGAGGTTCACTTGGCTTTTCAGCATTAACAGCCTTTTTTGAAATTCATTTAAAATGCTTGTAAAAGACAGATTGCCAGTCAGCTCAGCTTAGCTTTTTAGCTGTGGAAACTTCATCCTGGAACCTCTGAAAGATATTTTAAAAGTGTTTGAAAGATTGTTATTGCTGATTTAGAATGTGAAAGTGCTTGAAAGGTTGCATGGCTTTAGGACAACACTTCACATTTGGCCAGGAACCCAGCTGTAGCTTGTGCTGTAGAAATACAGGATAAGAATATAGTTCTTGCCTTAAACATCCTGTAATCTAAGTAAGGGGATGTGAGACAATATGTGGCTTAGAGGAGATTAAGGGGTGGGAAGGAACAAAGAAACAACGTGACAGTACTGACCGGTACCTTATACAGCTCCTGCCAAGTGTTTTGAGATAGCTCTTGATAATTTTAATTAGAGGGTTGAAGGCTAAATGGTAAAGTAGCATTATGGAAGCAACTCCCAAGCACGGGGAATGGCATGGATTACAAAAAAAAAAAAGAAATAAAAATTGTAGACTTTTTGTTTTCCTATTTAAAGATTAGTATAGGGATGTTATTTCCATCCTGCTCTTGTGTAAAAGTATTAGCCTATTTTTTGAAAATTTTATACTGTTAATATAAGTTGAGTCTTATGGAACTCATTCTGCTAGCTAGGTTTGAAATTTCTCCATAGTTGGTGGTATATTGTGTTTTGTAAAATATTCTTTGTGCCATCTTGTCTGTGTTGTTGGACCTGTGAAGGCTCCTCTTATTCCTTGCCCCTTGCTGAGCTAATTCTCCATTGCTTCTGCAGTTCTGACTGCTTTCCCCCGCTACTCCAGTGCATGGTGTGACCTCCTCCAGACCCCTTGTCTGTAGCTCTTAGTGGCGTTGTTATGGATCCCAAGTAGAGCTTATTACTTTAGGCTATACTTTGTCATTGGGAAATTGTGAATTAGACCTGTGCAGTTTCATTAAACTTTCATATGAAAATTTCTACAAATATCTAAGGAAGCACCACAAGCAAATGGAATGCAAGCGAATTATGGCTGTAGAGTAAGCAGTCTTTTTCTCACTGATGGTATTGAGACAGTCTGAGGCATGCAGCAGTTACGTGATGTCCTTCGGAGAAGAGAATATAGTTGGGTGACACCTAATTAGATTTAAACTTTCTAGAAAATTTGATTTCCAGTCACAGAGATGGAAGAAGGCAGAAGAAACAAATTCCCACTACTAATAAAAATTAATTATATGCATGATACTGGATTTTCTGTTTGGGATGTGAGCCATGACTAAGTGAGTTAAGCCTGGATAACCGAGTTTTAAAGTGAAAAAGTGTATTTAAGTTTTGTGATGGAAAAGTTTAGCCTAGAACTCTTATTCCTTGTCCATTCTTCTTAGATTAAGGAGAGTGAAGGCTGATTCATGATCCGTGCTGCCAGATCAGAGTTGTCTTTTATGTTTGAAAAGTGATCTGGATTGGTGCTTTTTTTTAGGTATGTTTTCATTGATGTTTTCTTCTGTCCTCCATTTTCAGTGATGAAAAATACTGTCCACTATCATGATAGTGTGTTATTTTCCCCTTAAAAATTACATGAATGTTTGCCAAAATACTTACGAATTTCTGAAGAACGTGCAAAATAACCAGAATCTGTGAAACAACCATCAGGGAGCATGGACTACAGGACTAAGTACCTATCAAATACTTTCTGCTGCAGGTATTCTTTTTCTTCTTGTTGTGGAGATAACCAGCATGGGCAGTTGCCTATAACATGTCCACTCGCACATCTCTGAATACACCAATTTTTAGCCAAGAACATGTTGGATGATTTCTCTTCCTCTTGAAATCTCCTTACTTAAATTCACTGTTTCCCTTTCCTGTTTTTCAATCCTGTGTGTGACTCCTGGGAGAACTGCTTTTTCAAGGTTGTCTGCGTTGTACTGCATACATTTTGATAACATAAAGTTCTACCAGTTGAATTTAAATTGGTTTCTAAGCTAAAAATACTCCTCTTAAAACAAAATTGAGAAGAGGAGTAGGAAGAGAAGTAACTGTGGTTTCTACCTTAACAGCTGGTTGATACCGGGCTTCAAAAGAAGGTTGCAAAGTGAAGGTTGCAGTATTGTCTTCTGATGCGATTTGAGTGTGTGTTTCTTATTGAGGCAATGGGAGATGATGGAAGGGTTTTGATGGTCGCCTGAGGATATTGATTAAACCGATTGTGTTTCAGAGTGTTTAAAGAAAAGTTAATGTGTTGCCAAGAGGCATCTTTATTGGGACAACTTAGTTGTCCGGGTCTATGGACATAGTGCATTCAAACACAGATTTCTTTGGTCTTGTTTTCTTACTATGTTATGATTTACAGATTAGGTTGACTAAATATGGAGTAAGCAGTTGCTGGATATTAAGTTGGAGTTCTTTGTGAGGCCAGAAAACATTCTTTGCATCTAGCATATGACTTGAGAAGTAATGCACAGCACAACTTTTCTTGAGCACTGTGCTTTCCAGATAGTAAAGATTTCCCTGCTCTTATGGAGGATTTCACTTCGAAGTCCTTTAATGATGTAATTTTTTATTCTCTGTCTCCTGAGCCTTGCAGTCACAGCACAGGGCTTGCTCACTCTCCAGTGGCCTTGAAGAGCACAGTTTACTTTAAGATTGCGCGGTTAATCTTGATGGTGCGAGCATTTGTGTTCGGTGGGGAAAAAAGTAGCTTTCATTACTTTTTTGTTTGCTCAGAGAATGTGATCAACTTGATCTATAACTTTCAAAGCAAGTTTTAACTCTTATGAGTGTTTATGCTGCATAGAAACTTGTTAAATTAATCTTATATCCATAGGAGAAATGTTAACTTTGCCATTTAAAACCTCTTAAAACACAGCAACCTTGACTTTTGGAAAACATCATTACATGAAAATTTTACATTGGATGGTGAAAAAGACGAATTTATCTATCTTTTTAAAGCCTGTTCATTACAGAGTTTGAACTTTGCCACCTAGTTTGTTAAAAATACATTTAGAATTTTTCCAGTCAGTGATTTTGTAAACACAAAGACTTTCAAACAGAAATAAAACTTTGACATAGGACTTGGTAAAATATATTCTGTTGTTTATTATGCAGGGCGTGGAGTCAGAGAACAAAGCAGTCCCTTCTACAGTTAAAATGCAATTTGTTGTCATATTTCTTTTTTTTCTTGGACTTTAGCTAAGGAGGTTGACTGTATTTCTCCAAATATACAGAAAAATAGTCTAACTGTATTCTTATCATGGTTAATTTGGGTTCCTATGGACAAAAATAGTGCAGTTTTTATTTTTCCAAAGTTATACAACATTAATTCTTTAGTCACGACCATCCCTATATGAGGGTAATAATTTCTGTAGCTAATTTTTCATAGTTGTTTGTTGATGGAGGATGCTCAGAAATATTCAGCAGCCAACAATGTTTTCTCTGATAAAATTTTGAAATAAGGTTGTGGGTTGTTGTTTGTTGAGGGTTTTTTTATGCTTTTTTGTGTGTCCCCCATGTTTCCATTTCACCTGACTGGGAATGTGTCAATGCTTGTGAATGTCTTTGGAAAATTCTAGGGGCACTGTTGTTATAGTTGTGGTGATCTAAGAGCAAGATGGTATTTTCAGGAAGAAATACTATCATTTAGTTCACAGGCAAACTCTTACTGTTTCATATCTGAAAAGGGTTGTGTGCCAAAAATCTTGGGCAATTTTTTCTATTTCTAGTTTTTGGCTGAATAAAACTATTTTTGCCTACAAAACCTTGTCTCACAAAAAACATTAAAGGATAAGTACATTTGCAGTGTTGTCATTGTGAACTCCTCTTACTTACAATCCGTGTTTTGTAAACATAGGTTCAAAGTTCTATGCTAGTAATATTGCAAATGTGTCTCGCGTCTTCATGCCTCTCAACCAAGAGTGTGATCGCTACAAATGCTGATTTGTTTTCTGAACGCTGGGGAGTGGGTGTAGGATATCTGGGTGATAGGTGGCACCTCTGCCAGGTGATCAAGTAGGTTTCTGTATGATGAGAGAAGTTGCCAAACATATTTCTAACTGGGACAGTTTGTCAGGGCAGGGTAGGACAAACGTCCGTCTGGTGAATCTGCCTCTTGACTTTGGTGCAGTATTTGTGAAATGTATCAACCAGATACATGGTTCAAGCCCACCATCTTGAGTGTACGGTTTGGAAGGGGTTTGTATTAGGGCTTCATCTGTGGAAGGAGACCTTTCACTGTTGTCTTGTCCTTGGCAGTTGTCCCTTGCACTAACCTCTCTTGAAGCTTGTCTGGTTTTGAGTGTATTTAGTTATCTTCTTTTCTAGTAAGTATCCAGATCTTTCACCCATATAAAACAGAACTTACACATTTGTTTTATTTTTCTGCAGATGGTTAACAGACCTTTTCACTACTTATCATATGCCTGCCTGTCTATGGTCAAATAGTTTTGCAAACAGTGTTTTTAGGTTTTTTTTATCCAACTCCAAAAATGCTACTGCTTTTATGATCATATTTTTCTTTTGCATGTTTTGCTTTGAAACCTCATTGAGCTACTTATTCTTCAGTTGGATCTAGCTGATAATTTCTTAGATGAAAAGATGCTGCGTGGGGTTGAAGAAGGAAGCAGTGCAGGGAAGGTGGTGGGGGGAGCAAGCCTTTTCCTTTCAGAGGCTGCTTCAGCTGAAGTGCTTGAGCTGCAGGTAGATGGATAGCTGAACTTCAAGCAGCCTATCAAGTGGTATCGCCGGTCAGTGAGAACTAGCTCCCATCCTTCCGGAGGTGGTTAACTCTGAAGCTTGAATGTAGCAATTTGTTAGAGCTTACTGCCTGTTGCTAATTATTTTAGTAGAAACAATCAGATCATGTTTAATCCAGAAATGAAAATGCTGAAGGTATAGCAGTCCAACTGTTAAATCTCTAGCTTCTGGTTATTACTTTGAGGTGCTTGCCATATATTAATTTTAAGTGTAAGAGAGGTATATGTGTGCTGCAGCAGATTGATTATAGCTTCCTGTTTTTTACAACTTGCTAGATTCACAGAGCTGTAGAATTTCTGATAATCCAAAGTTCACAGAAGCTTTTTGTAATCTTGGTTTAAAAATGAAATCATGGTCATTATAATGTTTGATGTTAACAGATTAACTGGTGCAGGTGAGCTTCCTTCTTACCTTCCTTCTTAGCGTCTTCTTCCCTTCCTCATGGATGCCAATCCTACTTTTGCATTGTGTAGCAGATATGCCACTTCAGTCAGGTGGAGAGTGAAAGGAGTAGAGGGCTGGGCCGTTGAGCTTTCCACTTGCTTGCTGCGCACTGTAAAACGAGGATGATTTCTGGTGATATGAATGCAACCAAGGATTAAAGACTCTGTTTTGGCAGACAGATGTTGGAGATTAACCCCAGTGATACATTTATTTCTACTTGTAACAAAATTTGACATCATAATTTTTTTCTATTTTACTTCATCAAATTAAGATTTAATAGTTACATCATTCTTAAGACTTTAAGTTGTTAAAAAAGGCAATATATTATGTTTCAGTAGGCTTTTCCAAGGGCACTAAATTAGTTACTTGTGTTTAGCCCCTTTTCTAGGGCATTATATTTCTGCCTTTGCTGAGGATAGATGAGAATGGAAGGAGGTGACCTGTTTTGATTCAAGTCTGTCTTTTCTGTGAATTTCGTCCATTTGGAGCACATTTGCTGGATATATACACCTAACAATTGCTTTGATTCCCAATTCTTCTCCTCCCTTTGGTCTCTGAGATACAATTTGCAGATGCTTCCCCTCTTCCTGCAGCTGTGAAGTAATGCTTATTAAGGAACATAATAGGAAGTATTCCTTGTGGTTTAAATGACCTCCCTCCTGGTAGAAGCCTTTCTAGGACAGCTGTGATATTTTGTAAATAATATATTAAAAGTATTTCCTCTGTATATGCAGCTTATTAAATGTAAGTGGACATATTAAAGTAGATGTTTAGTAAACCTTTCTGAAAGTAGGATAGTTAAGAACTGATGTTGTTTACGGAAAGCCTCTTATTGGAGGCTTTGTAAGAACATGATTTTGCTTTTGGTGTATTAATATACCCCTTGCAAAAGAGGGTGAGAAAAGACAAGGCAAAGTTTAGTAATACCAAGCTATTTAGGGTAGTAAAAATGAAGGCCTGCATTGGGTAATTGTGGAAGGATCTTATGCAGATGAATGACTGCGCAATAAAATGACAAAATAAATTTAGCTTAGATAAATATTAAATGATAAACATGGAAAACTATTAACTTCTCAGAGCCCACCATTTTTATATCTCGTGGATCGATATAAATTTGTAAATTTAAAGAAGGTGGTAGCACTGATGGCTACCAGCCAAAAGTGAGATCTTAGCCTTGCAATAGAAAACTTCATGAGAATATCAGCTCAGGACTGAGTATCAATCAAAAAAGCAAAGCAAATGCTAAAAATCAGGACTGGAATAAAGTGGAGAACTTTATTATGGCACTGTATAAAGCTGTGGTTCACCCATATCTTATGGTGTTGCAGTTGTGGTCCCCCATCTCAAAAAAAGAACTGTGGAAGGGTTAGAAGAAGATCCAACATAAGAAACAACTTCTGTACAGTCTGGAAAAGAGAGAACTTGGAGGGTTACGTGGTAGATGTCTGTAAAACCACGAGTAGTGTGGAAGAGAGGATAGGGATTGACTGTTGCCTCATCCAACACAAGAACCAGAGATTGTCAAGTGAAACTAGTAGGAGTAATGTTCAAAACAAAAAGGTCATTCTCAGCACAATGGGTAGTTGACCAGGGAACTTCCTGTCAAAGCCTGTTGTGACTGATTACATTTGAAATAGTTCAAGAGGAGATGAGGCAAGCCTAAGGAGAGAATCTGAGGGTTACTGAGTACATGGAAACCCTGTCTCCCATGAGAAGTATCTCAGCTAATAATGGTTAAAAGCTGGGCAAGTATTAAGAGTTTGCTTGCCTTGTTCTTACTCTATGCCCTAGGCACCTGCTTTTGGCCACTAGTGAGACGGCCTACTGGGCTAGATGGATCTTTGGTCTAACTCAGTATGGTTATTCTTAGGAGTTTGAGGATGGGCTAGATAATGTCTTGGAATCCTTCCTGGCTCTATTTTATTGGTGGAATTCATAATCTTAATTTGGGAAGATTTGGTAATTTGCAGCATTGAATGAATGTTATGCCTTGCGAACCTGTACAATCCAACAATTTGGAACATCCCAGGCTTAGTACCCCCAGGTTCTGGGTAGCAGCTCAGGTGTTGTCTTTCTGGGACAGTGTTGCTGACTTAATACCATTCCCTGAGTATTAAAAGTAATGAAACTTAATTTTCTGTGAATTTGCATCTCATGGTTGACTCTTTTTTTAGCTTAATGATACTAAAGCTGAAGAGAGTGATAGGTGCCACAGAATCCATATGAGAAAGAAACTTTGAAGAATGAATATTCAATGAGATATGAGCTCAAGCTGAAAATATTCCCACAGCTCAGGCATTCCTAATGTCTCTCCCATGTAGGTTGCCTGGCATTTACTGAGGGTAGAACTTGCTCTGTTCTTTCCTTCAGTGAGAGCACGTGAAGTATTCTGTCTTGTCTGTCCATCTGTTTTTTTCCTCAAAGCTTCTGGAAATTTAAATTTTCCAGTATCCTCTTTTAGCATTCGTACTCATTCAACAGTTTCAGCCAAATTTATTTTGGGAGAAATGGTTGGTGATGACTCTTTTTAACTTTTATTTTTAAATAATAAAAAAAAAAAAAAAAAGTAA